>NC_056733.1:1521631024-1521654250 GCF_019279795.1 Protopterus annectens
AAAAATTCACTTCTGACCAAACCAGTTCGTACAAAAAGACAGGATGAGCTGTGAAGAAGGCAAAACAGTTCCAATAAAGAGGTAATCCAAAAGCAATTCTTCACCAACAGAAATTTATTAACCGCTTTTGTCTTCGTCAATTCCACGACTTCTTCAGAATAAAAACCAACAGAAAATTCCAATTTATATATTAACATAATTAATTAATTACAAAGATAATTAAATATTCAAACATTTTTAAAAAGACAGGCATTACTAAAATCTAATCTATCTGATCAGTGCCCTTGATTTTAAAATAGGTGCTAGGGACAGAGTTTCATTCAAACCAGGTTCATAAAAGGAATTCAAAAGAAATTGCCACATTAATTCACTTAATTCAATATTCAGTTCCCACCAACCACCTCTTAAAGATTTTTGAACAACTTCTAAAATGTCAAATTTAAATCTTTTAAAACCAACTCGATTCCAAGATGGCCACCGACTAGTCTAGTCCTTACTCTCTGAGCTCCTCACAGCTATTTAACTTTTGTTTTTTTTTACAACTTTACATCAACCTTTTTCCTCAAATTTTTATACTAAAAGATTTTATAAATCTTTTTCTACGCATTTGGATTATTTTTTCTTCTGGAATTATTATCCTGGGATTTATTTTACCTCAGAACATTCTTGGTCTCTCTGCTGCTGGGACTCCTACTGCTCCAGTCTGTTCCTGGTTCCTGGTATCCTGTTAACTGCATTCCATTTCTGGGCATGGCTACAAAATCTGACTCCATGGAGACTCAGCCTACAAAGGCCAAATATACTTCAATGCTCTCTCCTGAAAAAGATTCAGGTTCAAAAAGACTGAAATCATCTAGACAACCTACAGAAACTTTTAATGTAAGTAATAAAGATTTAAATGGCTCAAATTTCCTTTTAGAAGAACTAAAATAGCATTAAAACCAATCCAAAGTGCTATACAAAACTTTTCAGAACAGTTTGCAGACTTTAGTAAATCTTTAAAGCAAATAAGCGATAGTATTGTTACTATTGAAAATAAAATCTTAGCTTTGGAGGTTAAAACAGACTTATTGGAAAGTGACTTTAAATCTAGAGATAAAACTGTTTCAGATTTACAAGCTAAAATATTGGATCTGGAAGCCAGGATTGAAGAAATAACATCATTATTCGTGGTTTACCTGAATCTTATGACAATAAAAACTTGTTATCTGTGACTAAAAATATCTTTGAAACACTGTTAAATTGTGAAGCTTCTTCAAAATCTATAATTGTAGAGAGAGCACACACAGCACTGCATACAAAGCAAGATTCTTCCACACCAAGGTTAATTTATACTGTTACTAAACTTTCAAGACACTTTCCAGATCCTAGAAACTGCTAAAACAAAGAAACAATTCATATGGAAGTCTCACAAACTATCATTTTCCCAAGATCTTCCTGCACAGATCAAATTAAATAGACAAAACTAGCCCCCTATTGTGCTGACTTGATAAAAAGAGGGATTAGATTTCGAATGGCATATCCTAATACATTGTCTTTCACAGCTAATGGCAAAAGATTTGTATGTTCAGATCCTAAAGATGCAAAAGACATTTTTCTTAAAATATTTAAAAAGCTTCCTGACACTGTATCTTAATATTCTACTGTTAAAGAACTACAATGAGGTTTGATCTTTTCTTTTCTTTAATCTGACAGTATTTGTGTTACATGATTTGTAATTCTGGTGTGACATAATTATATTACCTTAAGAACTTGTCATGTAATTTACACATGATGGATTTGGTGTGACAGTGTGCAGTGACAGGATATATGCTTGTTAGATTTGTGTGGATTAATAGAAGCATTTAAATTCCTGTATTTACTTTTTTCTCTTTCTCTCACATATGCTTGCTGTGTAAATAGATAATATGTTAATTTTACTACAGGCTTTGGAGTTACAGCCTTCTGTGTAAGCTAAATGATTTTTGGAGGGAAAAACATTCCATCTCAACATTCTAGCAAGAAAATCTTCCCCTCAGAGTTCCAGCTGATGCTCTGCATGAACATACGCACACTACAGTCTCTCTGAGATGGATGGTGATGTCATCATTTGTGAGGAAAGAAGGACAGTTTCAAATACACAAGTCTGCTTGTTTTCAACAAGTATTCAATAGCACCAACTTTTTAATAGATCTGGCTATTATTTAAAGTGTTTTCTCTTCATAAATGAAGGTTGCTTTTTAAATTTAAACAGATTCATGTCACATAATATATTCAATGACTTTTAGTGTGTCTGCATGACTTCAAAGCAAGCTGCTACTTTCATAAAGCAGAGTGAAAATGTTTCTGGAAACAAATGAACAGGTTAGTTTTATATATTAAAATTCTAAAGGATGTGTAAAGAAATGAACATATTTTCCTATTCAGAATATTTTTTCATACAATATTTTATATTATACTGAAGTGTTTAATTTGACAAATGTTACAAAGTATACCTGTTCATATGAAAGTTTCATGTTATTTCTATTCTCTGCTCTCTCTCTTCTCAGAGGCTGGATGTGATATTTATGATTAGTAGTTTATGTTTAAGAAAGCCTTTACTTATTTGAAAGGTTTGAAATAACTATCTTTAATATGATTAGCTGAATCTACATGTATATATTTAAGCCCTTAGATTTACTGCATTTAGCTTGCTTGTTTCTGTTTTAATTAGATGTTCAAAATGTTTACTTTAAAAGCCTTGTCTTTTCATGCTGTTTTGCTATGTTACATGTATAGCTTAGAAGAATAGTATGGCTACATAACCTAACAGAGTCATTAGTAAAATATTCAAAAGTAGATTTAAAATTATATGTATGCACATTGTTGTACATTCAGTCCAATATATATGATGCTGTTTAAGTTACTATTTAATAATATAATTATACTTTATTCATGTATATTAACTAGTGTTAAAACCTTACAGCTTATAATATTTCATTTTGAATAGTTCCTGTACTATTATTATATAGTTAATAGATGCATCTCCAGACTGAATTGTTTTTCATTTTGAGATATGGTTGCTTGGTAGTTGTTTTTTGCTTTATTTGAACTATAACTAAATACTCATTCTACAGGTATTAGTGCTTTTATCATACTAATGGTCATGTTGATTAATGAAATTATCACTAAAGTACTAAAGAAGGTTCAGTAGATAGTATATGACTATTATCTTTAGTTCAGTAATGCTATGCTTATTTACTTATATTATAATGTTACCAGTTGGTTTTGTTATACTTATATATGTTATCTTACATATCTTTCAGTTTTAATTGTATTACTTCTTATGATAGAGTGTTCTAGTTAAGCAGAGTGTGATTTATTTATTATTTACTTGTTTCTCTTTCTCTTGAAATACTTGAGGAATTACATTTAATCACTATAAATTTCAATTTAAGGATAGGAGCTTTAGATTAGTATTAGAAGTAGGGATTAAGCATGTTGGACGTCTTGAAATTAGTTAATTTTGTATATATTTTTAGTAGTATTACTCGGACTTTATGTTATGTTAGGCTTCCTTTGAGTAATTTGTATTCTAACTTGAGGTCATTATTATCTATAATTACAATGTTTTTTTCATGTTCTTCTGCTCTTCCTTTATCACAGGGGATTGGTGGGTAGGCACTAGGGTTAGGATAAAGGTTATTATTATACATTTCATGGTTCTTAAAAACTTTTTCTTTTTTTTCAACAAATGTTATTTGATGACTTGCTTGAATACTTATAGACTGTTTTTTCTTTTATTTTTTCTTCTTCTTTTTAATGTTGTGTTGGATTTGCACCTTGAGTTCACTTTTATAGCATCAATAATGATTATACTTGTAGAATATGCCTGTTGACATAATTTTAGATTCTTGGAATGTTAGAGGCATTCAAGATAAAGCGAAAAAGTCACTATTATTTCATATGATCTTTAAATCACAGGCTAACATTTGTTTTATTCAAGAGACCCATATTTCACGTATTGATTGGAATAAAGAGTTAAAAAATGGATCAAAAAGATTATAGCTTCAGGTGACTCATCTAACTCCAGAGGTGTAGCTATAATCATTAAACAAAAATTCATTGGGAATATTATTGATGAGAAATTTGATGATGAGGGAGGTGGTGCTTATTTACGCTTCTATTGCTGGTTTGGACAAACCCTTATTAATTTTAAATCTATATGGCCCATGTAATTCACAACATTTGTTCATTTAAAAATTTACAATATTCTTGCATCCTATAAGGATCATCATATTATAGTGGGTGGTGACTGGAATGCAATTATAAACCCTGTAATTGATCGTTCCCGCTCCACTGTCACCTATAATCTTCAATCTACTCTGGCTATAAATGATTTGATGACAGAATATAATTTAATAGATCCCCTCCGCACTGTTAAAAATATAAACAAGAATGATATATATACTTATTATTCTAAGTGCTATCATTCGTGGTCCAGGTTAGACTTCTTTCTAATTTCAGATTATATTTCAAAATATATTGTGGACTTTACTACAGAACCCAGATTCTTTTCGAATCACTCAAGAATTTCACTAAAATTGAACATAAAACCCAATATCAAAAATAAAACTATGTTTAATAAGTGGACCTTAAATAATAACTTATTGTCAAATGAAGATATTTGCAAACAAGCTTCAGAAATCCTAAATGAAATGGTGAATAGTCTTGAATCATCAGACATTCCTTGTGACATACAATGGGCAAGCAAGATTAAGAGGTTTATTTATTAGTAAAGCTGCTTTTTTCAAAAAACAATACTTTAAGAAAGAGGAATTCTTAAAAATCAAGAATTTCTTCGTTGGAAAATCATCTTAGTCTGAACTATGATGCTACTTTAGAAAAACAAATTTTTGATTGTCAGAAAGATTTAATTCTGCTTCACCAAAATAACCTCTCCTTAGCTGAACAAAAGCTACTTGCTTCATATTCAGAGTGGGCCCAGGTTCCATCTAAATTGTTAGCGAGAATTATTAAAGTTAACTTCAGAAATCCAAATATTACATCCTTATCTTATAATAACAGATTATATAATACTGATGAAGAGATTATTCAACTTTTCACCTCTCTTTACACTGAGTTATATTCAGGTTCTTCTAATTCTGTTAAAGATAATCACTCAAAACTCTTTTTGGACTCTTTGCAGTTCCCTAAACTTAATGATAATCAGCAAAAACTACTTTCTACCCCTATATCGATACAAGAAATCTCGGATTCAATAGATAATCTTAAATTGGGTAAATCTCCGGGACCTGATGGTTTTACTCCAGAATTTTTCAAAACTTTCAAATTGGTAGTTCTTCCCTTTCTATTTAAAGTTTACAATCATATAAGAGTTAATGATATCTCAGATATTCATTGGAACACATCCAAAACCATTCTAATTCTAAAAATAATAAAGATAAATCTGACCCAGTAAATTATAGACCCATTTCTTTAATTAACGTGGATATTAAGATTCTGTCATCTATTCTGGCTAACAGATTGAAACGGATTTTACCCTCAATTATCTCGTCAGATCAATCAGGTTTTATGTCTCAGAGACATGCTTGGGATAATACTCTATCTTTAGAGACTATACTTCATCTCATTAAGAAAAATCCAAACCCTATATATGCTTTGATTATAGATGCATCAAATGCCTTTGACAGTGTATGTTGGAACTTTCTATTTCAAACTATGTTATGTTTTAATATTCCTTATTCTTTATAAATTTTTAAAAGTTTTATACAAGAATATGTTTACTAGACTATACATTAATGGTCAATTTTCTGCTCGATAAAGATCACTAAAGGAACAAGACAGGGTTGTCCATTGTCCCTTTTCTTTTCAACATTTACTTAGAACCTTTGCTATTGTTTATTACTCAAAATACTTTTCATAACATCCCTAGAATTCTTAATACTAATATTCATTTCTCTGCTTTTATGGATGATTTAGTAATCTACTTTCAAACTCCATTATCTGATTACAGAAAAATAATGAATTCTATTGATTATTTTTCTTTGGTTTCCAACTATCTTTTTAAATTCTACAAAACTCATATTTTTCCCTTAAATCATTTAGCACACAAATCTTTTTTTTGTTTCCAGGCGATCATTTTCAGTTTACTTATAATATAAAATATTTAGGAATCAATTTAGAACACAATAATAAATCTTCCTTTCAAAATAATATTAATAAGTTATGGAACTCTATATTGTCTGATATGGACAGATGGAAGCATCTAAACCTTTCATTTCTTTCAAGGGTGGCCATTATTAAAATGAATATTCTGCCTAAATTTCTTTACCAATTCTCATCATCTGATCAGATAATTTCAAAAATTTTTTGAGTCTGTAAATAAAGCTTTGGCAAAATTCATATGGTTCCCTAAATCTGTTAGAATTTCCTATTCTATATTGGCATTTTCAAGGACAAGGGAGGTTTGGGTTTACCTAATCTTTATCTCTATTATTTGATTGTCTCATCCAATAAACTTCTTACTATCTCTAAATTCAATAACACTTCTTATCCAAATCACTCTTTATGGATAAAATTATGGTATAATTATGTCATTTCTAATAATTTAAATCCTGAAGCTATTCCCTTTATCTCTCTGGATAGTTTATTTATTAAAAATATATCTACAGTATTTAAACAAAAGATTAGAGATTTCCAAACCTTACTCAAAATGTGTAAACTAGAAAGGATCTCACACCATGTTCAGCCAATTCATCTAAACCCAAATATATTATTGGACAATAAACTTTTGAACTTAACAAACTATCCTTTAATTAAAAATTTAAAAGTAGGAGATGTTGTGAAATATCTTGACTTGCCTTTATCTGACTGGCGTAAGTTATTGAAAGTAAACTGGAATTACTCACCAATTCTTACACAACTAAGAGCAATAATTAAAAACAAATTTGTATCTCTGGTCCCCATAGACTCACAATTGAAAAACCTTAACACGATTATCAAAATACTTTCATCATCTGATAAAATGCTCTCAAACTCATATAAATTAATTAATTCTTTAATGATGGACCATAACTGTCTTTTATCTAATGTTTGGTTGAATTATAATTCCCAATTGTCAGAATCTCAGAAAGTCCTGGCTATTAGACACACTAAGGAATTTATCCCTTTTAAAAATTAGCATACACACAATTAATGATTAATAATGATGCCTACTTTACCCCAATCAAATTAAACAAATTTAACCCAAATAAGTCCCCTTCGTGTTCATGCTGTTCTCATCCCCAAGCAGACCTCCTTCATATTCTATGGTATTGTCATTTTTCTCACAGATTGTGGACATCTTTGAAAGTCAGACTGCAGAAAATGGGATATCAAAATCCACGTTGATGTGGGAATTTGCTATTCTACATATTCCATTGATTCATCTTTCAAAAGTTGATATTCATGTTATCATTTTTATTTGCTCATTACTAAAACTTTATATAATACAAAATTGGATTGATCGTTCTAAATTAAAATGGGTTACTTTCCAGAAAATGGCTTTTAAATTTATTGATGCTCAAAGATATTTAGGTGGAAGTCCAAAAAAAAAAGCTATTAGAAAGGTTGTGTTAGAAAAGGTTCTAAACATATTAAATAGTTAATGTTAAATAATTTTTTTTTTCTCTCAGGTTGCCTAACTTGTATATAGTGTACATATGGTGTATGTTTTATTTCTAAATAACTTATCAAAATCTCATGAAGGTTGTTATCACTAGACGAATTGTTATATATTCATTTATGCCTTCTTGTTATGTATAATCTTTTAATTGTCTTGCTATTCATATAATTAATAAAAAATTTTTTGAGAAAAAAAAAATCTTTTAAAACCAAAGCATTTTAATGAATGTCTATACAAGGTATTTTTGTCAATTTATTTGAGCAATAGCATAGCCATGTTCATATATACATTTTCTCAGTTGTCTTTCGGCTTTGCCAACAGAAAAATATTTGCAATTATCACATACTGCAAGGTATACCAAGCCTTTTGTGGCACAATTCTCAGTTCTAAACACTACTGGTTTCATCCTATTAGGTAAACCTATACATTTGTCTTCCAAAATATATTTGCAAAAAGAGCAGCATCCACACTTCGTAGTACCCTTTTCAAATGGGTTAATTACTATAATGTTGTGTTCAAACAAATATTTCAGAATTTTACCCATTCTGTAAAACTTAGATTCATCACCGAAACTTCATATGTAATCTGCATTCCTCTTGAAAATCACCCAATATTTTTTCATTATTTCTTTCACCTCCTTTGAACCCTCTCCAAAGGGAACCACCATGCTTCTATTAAATTCCTTTGTTGATGAGTCTGTTCTAGACCTCGCATTTGTTCTTCCTATACCTAAAAGTGGTTTAAACTTCAAACCCCAGGCTTGTGCCACCTCAAGGCTCACCCTACAAATAAGGTCTTTGGGAGAGAAATAATTTGGTAATGAACAAAATTTCTCTTCTCAAGAGATTCCAATATGAACACATTCTTGTTGCTCTAACTAGTTGCCCTTTCAAAATATTCTTCCTCATTTTAAAAGGGTGCTGGCTGTTAAAATGTAAGCAGCTATTAGAAAAAGTTTCTTTACGGAAAATCGTTGAACAATCATTACATCTAAAAAAATCAATATAAGTGTTCGAACTGTTACTAGTAAAATTCAAAAATGAGGGAAGATGATTTAAATAATAAGCTAGATCCATATTAGCTGAAGCAGGTTCTTTCCACAGGATGAAAATATCATCCAAATAAAGAAGATATAGAGTCTAACTATCTTTAAATTCAGTTGAAAACACAAATTTTTGCTCCCAGGTGTACATCATATTTGCATATATGGGGGCACAACTGGACTCCATTCCTACGCCCTTTATCTGCTTAAAATAACTTCCCTCAAATATAAAATAATTATTGTCTAAAATCATATCCATGACATTAACCACAAAGTTAATCATAGTGCTGTTCAAGTTCATAAGATCTATAACAGCTTCTAAAAACAAATCAAGCCCTTCCTTGTGAGGAATACTTGTAAACAAGTCTACGACATCCTTTGTGGTGAAAGACACTTCTGGAGAAAATAATTCTTGACTAAGTCTGGACAAAAAGTCCCAAGAATCCCTTAAAATGTAGTCAATAGACATAACTGTTTTTTTAAATACTCTGTCAATAAAAACTCCTAAGGGATAAGTAGAACTACCTTGTGATGTAATAATAACCCTATAGGGTGGGTCTAGTACATCCTTGTGTACTTTCAGAATTCCGAAGGCTTGTAGTATGGTAGGGTGTTCAGTTTTAAGAAAATTAAATAAGTCTTCAGAAATAACTCACTGGAGGAGAGAATCCTCCAAGAAAAGTTGCACCTTCCTGTGAGATCTCATTACTTCATTGTATGAGGCTTCCATGTATTTACTAGTATCATAAAGAATATCCAACATTTTAGCACTATAATCCAAATTTTCTACCAACACCATCCCACCCACTTTGTTGGGTTTCATTACTCTGATAGAATCATCTGATCTTATTTCCCTTAGTAATGTGGTCTCTTGTTACTGAGGTTAAAATGTTTTTTCCTATAAGAAGTCAGAACTGAATATGTATCTTTGACACATAAATTCTCATATGCAGAAATAGTGGGATGGGTAGGGGGGCTGAATGTACTCATACGTCCCAATGTTTCTTGTCTATTTTCTGCTTCTAATGAATCCCCTATTCTATCTTGAAACATCAAATGTAATCCCAATTTCTTGGTATATAGATTAATCTCTGTCATAGTCTCAGGTACACTTATCGAAAAACTTGGTATAAACTTGAGGCTCTTGTTGAAAAGGGAAAACTACTTGTTGTTAATCTCTAAGTGGGTGTAATTGAAATATAAAATCCATATAGACTAACAACCTTATCTTCATTAGAAACCTTAATATTTTCATTTTGACCTTCACCTTCTCTCCTTTCTAAAAGAAGCTCAATATCTGTTATTAATTCCTGTATCTCCCCAATTGTGTCCCCTGGGGTGATTCCAAGTGCCCTGGGATGCTGAGGTGTAACAAAAAGAGTTGTTATAATTGTTACCATTGTCATTTCTTTGTTTATTATGATTGCCTATCTTCTCCGATCTTCTAAGTGGGGGATAACTATTATGCTGTTGTTCATTAACTTGTACATCTGTTTCATAATTATCATTGGTAACTATTAGACTCCCTTCTCTCTCCACTCGCACTTGCCGGCTATTATCTGTTGTTACTGTTGTATTATTATAGGCTCTAGGCATTGGGTATGCCACCCCCTTTTTGTACTCTTCACTCTCCCTATTTAACTTTTTTCTCTTTCTTTCCATATTTAAACCCACCTGTTTCTCTATACAATTGTACATATTGTCATACCTTTGAATATTTAATTTGAAAAGCAAATCATCAGTAATTTCTCTATTCAACACGGAAACTTTTTCTAACAATTCTTCAAAATGTGAATTATTCAAACAGACAATAAACTGTACCAATTCTAGCTCAAAAGGATCAGACATAGCTATTAGATTCGTTTTTATCTTTGTCTTTTAAAATAATGCCTGTAGGGAATTTAAAAAGACATAAGCCCTTAGGAACTAGCTAGCGTCTTAAACATTCAGTCAAGTACAAATTATCGCACTGAAGGTTCCTCGCCTTTGTAAGTTTTTGTTCTAAGTCCACAAATGTGTTGTTAAATGTCCTCGGTTGTTCCTCCGGTAGATCCATTAAATTATCTGTCTGAAAAATTTTAATGTCCTTTTTAATCCATTCTTGAAAGTTAACCCTTGGACAAGGGTGTTCGGAACTCCGCCATCTCCCTGGTACTGTAACATCTGCATAACTAGTTCCTGGAACTGAAAATCACCTTGATTGCATGCATTTGTCATCACTCATTGAAAGTTCACTGAACTACCTGATGAAGGGAATGTTGGTTCTTGTAGTCTCTGCATAAGCAGAGTCATGTTGTTATTTTGCTGGGTTAGAAGTGATACGAGCTGCGTTAAACTTGCTTCTGTACCCAAGCCATTACCTCTTAAAGTTTCAACACCCTCCAATGTAAGAGCTCGATCCCCTTGCCCATGGCAGCCCAAATCCTGCATATTATCATTCAATCAAGTAGGTTCCGCTGCGGCAGGTGAATCCAAATGGTATAAAGGCACTTAATCACAAATTTTGCCCAAAACAGACATTAGCAAACCAAAAGGTGAAAAAATTCACTCCTGACCAAACCAACTCATACAAAAGTAAGCTTAATGCCACCACCCCACCAGTGTTAAATGACCACATTTCAATCAAACCTTATCTAAATAAAAAAGCTTCCAAATTGTAAGATTAAATACTTTCATCTATTGCAAAAATGTTTATATGACATTATTTTGTTTATATATTAAAAATTAATTGCTTTTCTACGTTAAGGGGGTTAATTGACTTTTAATATTAGGGAGAATATATGTTTTTAAGATTACTTTATAGGATGAACTGTTTTTTTCCCTGTGTAGATTATGTACATACTACTCACTGTTAAGTGATGTACTTTTAAGGAAACTTGGAGCCTTTTAAGGTAACCAGGATATTTAAACCAATGAGAGATGTGTTTATTATTCACTTTGAAAAAGTCCTGCATTGTAGCAGGACGAAAACGCTTGTGATTTAAGTTAATAGAAATTTTTATTGTGCAGCCTGGTCTAGTGTGCCCTAACTACTTTTTCTTTTATTTGGTTCTCTTTGCGGTTATTTACGTTTTTACTTGTACTTAGTTGTTTTTGGAGGCAGATGTACTGACATATGGCAGAACTAAATTCAGTGGATGGAGCGATTCAATCGGACCATTTGAATTTGGAGGGGAGAGTGTGTCATTTGGACCTTACTAATCCGGAATTTCAACAGTGTGGCATGTTTGCAGTGGTTCACGAATTGAGTATGAAGGTCAAGAACATAAAAGGGGACCTTTATCGATTGGTGGATTTCCTCTCACAGACCAGTGGTTGTCTTCCATGTGGGAAGGGGAGGTTAACAACAACCATTTGGGTTGTTCTACAGGAGAAAGGGGGTGGATGGAATCAGAAAATGGCTCACTTCGATATTTTGTGTCTTGTGCACAAGATAACTTAAGAAGTTAATCGTTGTTTTCTGGAACTTCGGGATTGCCCTCCAATTACGACCAAAGGAGAAGGAGCCCTAATATTTCTGACAGGGTTAATGTTGTTCCATCTACATCGGACTAAAACAGACACCACCATATTTCCAATTCAGGTACTGTTGGCATTCTTACTTTTTCCACTAACGAGCCCCTTTATGAGCGAAAAACTCATTTTTTTGATTCTTGTACTTTAAACGATTGGGTTCACCAATTTAATAATAGAAGTAATGTAGTTGTTGAAGAAGTTGAGACTGATAAGACAGTCATACAACAGAAGCTTTCCGTTTCAATAGTGTTATTGAAAGCAGGAATTAGAAACTTGGAGGACATTTTATTTAAAATAAAAAATATCAATTTAGATATTTAGTATTTATAAGAATGCTTAAAAAAACACACATTGTCCCACAGGGCTTATGTGTTTGTAAATATCCAGAAGATTTTTTTATATGATGCTGAAATGATTGATGAATTTAATCAAATATCTGATGAATGTGGGTTTAACATTATGGCACTCATAATTAAATTTGCTAAAAGGAAGGTTGAAGTGCTTTTGTGGAAGCAGAAAATTTGAACAAGCTTATCAAAAATTATTTATTGTTTTAATTTTACAAGGATGTTTACAAACATTCATTTCTACGTGTAGATAGAAAGTGTGAAGCAGTCTTTCTAAGGAAGCAAAAGAAAATATCAAGAGATTTGAAACAATACCATGAAAACAGCGGTTACATATTTAAAGGGAAAATATTTAGGATAAGAGCAAATGTAGTAAAAGTCACTATGGAAGATAAAACAACTAAAAACAGCATGGGTCAAGTTAGGGAAAGGATGGAAAATAATAGGAAATATATTAATATGGGAATAACAGAAGGAATGGAGGAAAATTCCTCTGAGGTTAATGTACTTAATATCCCTAACCCTATGGATCCCAAAGTTGGTCTTGACTTCACTGAAACCTCTGATGGGGGTGGTGAAGGGAATGTGAGTGACCAGAAATTTTCAACGGGTAGGGAGAAAGGGAGGAACCAGTCCAAAACAAAAATGAAAGGAAAGGCATAGTTGTTGCAAATGATGGCATGACCCTCACTTTTAATGGCTTTCACATTTTCAATTTAAGTAAGATAGAGATAAAAGCAGAACACCTTCAACTTTTTGAGAAAGATTTTAAATTTGTACCTTCTGGTGTTTTTGATTTTTGTGACACCCTTTTAGAATTAAAAATGTTTATTAGGAAACTTAATTTCTCCCTGTTATTTAATCAATCAAACTCAAAGTTGGACACACCCTTTAGGCAATTGAGTACATATAACCCACCCTTACACCCAGCCCTACAAGTGTTTGAATCAATGTGTGTGTCAGATATATATTCCCTTAGTATGGCTAGAAAGTATAAGAAAAAGTATGGTAGAAAATGCAATTTAACTAAAACTGAAAAGTAAATATTGGACAAATTGATATGTAATAAAGAGATATGTATCAGGAAGCCAGATAAGGGGGTGAAATGGTTTTGGTTGATGCCATTGATTATTCATATAAAATGTTAGAAATATTGAATGACACAAAGGTTTATGTTCAAGCATCCATTAATGAGGTAAACATCTCTTATAGAAATATAGATATGTTCTTAGAGGAACTTGTATTAGAGAATCGGCTTAATCTGAAGGTAGATGAGATGTTAAAAATTGAGAAACCAAGGCTAGCTAATTTCTTTGGCATCCCAAAGATTCACAAGATTCCAATTGTATCTGGAAAAGGCTCTAAAACATACCCAGTAGCTACCTTTTTGGATCGGTCCCTCAAACACATTGTGGGGAAATACCCACATTTGGTAAAGGACTCATGGGACTTCATGCGAAGTCTCACTGCTGAGATCTGTACAGGAGAAACTTATTTCTTAACAATCGATGTAGTTGATCTGTTTTCCTATATTCCAACTGAAGAAGGGTTGAACTTCTTTAGTGAAGTCCTGAATAACAATAAAACCTTAGTGGACAAGGATGTTAACCTTTATTTTGAACTTATGAGAACAGTGTTAGAAAACAATTACGTATACTTCAAAGGTGAGATCTTCAAACTGATAAAAGGAGTGGCCATGGGGGCAGCATGTGCCCCCATATTTGCCAATTTAGTCTTTTTGCAATGGGAGACCTATATTTAAAACAGAATTTTGGAAGTACATTAAACTGTATAGATGATTTCTGGATGACATTTTTGTTGTTTGGGATGGACCAGAACATACTATTGGTCCATTTATAGATTACTTGAACACCACTACCAATTTTCTAAGATTTACCCACAAAGTTGATAAGACTGGGATTGATTATCTGAATGTGAGAATTGACCTTAAAAAAGAAGAACTAAAATCTAGAATTCATAGGAAACCCATGTTCAGTAATTCCTATTTACCTTATTCAAGTGCATATCCACTTAAACAGAGGAAAAGTATTGTGAAAGGCCAGATGGTCAGGGCAGCTAGGATGACCTCACAAAAGGATGATTTCTTAGGAGAAATCAAATGTATTTCTAATTTATTTCTTGATAGAGGTTACCCAGTAAGCCTAATTGATGATGTGGCTCTGGAGATAATTAATGGATGGGGGACAAAATATATGCCTTTATTGGGCGATAAAGAGCCAGTTTTTGAACCAAACAAGGAAAATGATAGACAGGAATTTCCTACAGCTTTAGTGTTGGAGTGCAATTACACCTCACAAGGGATTAAAGATGTAGTCAAAAACAACTGGAAAATGTTGAAATTCAACCCTGATTTAGTGGAAAAAATAGGAGAAAACCCTAGGTTTGTGTTTAAGACAGGTACCAACTTAAATCAAGCTCTTGAAAGAAATAGGAAGGGTACAAACCCTACAAGGGAGAGTGGAACTAGAAAATGTGGCAGATGCACTCCTTTACTTGGCTTTGTGCAAAGATTGCCCCAGTTTTTATGTGGGCAAATCAGAAAGGACACTAAGGAAACGTATCTATGAACACACATATAACATGAAGAAAAATGTGAATAACGCCTCATATAGGCATCTTTCAGTACAACCAACACATACAGGATTTTTATTTGCGATTATAGAACAGGTACTGGTGGACCCTAGAGGGGGGATTGGGAAAATTGGCTTTGCTGTAGGGAAACATACTGGCAGTTTAAGCTTAATGCCACCACCCCATCAGGGTTAAATAACCACATTTCAATCAAACCTTATTTAAAGATAAAAGCTTCCAAATTGGAAGATTAAATACTTTCATCTATTGCAAACATGTTTATATAACATTATTTTGTTTATTTATTAAGAATTAATTGTTTTTCTACTTTAAGGGGGATTAACTGACTTTTAATATTAGGAAGAATATACGTTTTTAAAATTGTTTTATTGGATTAACTGTTTTTTCCTGTGTAGATTATGTACATACTATTCGTTGTTAAGTGATATACTTTTAAGAAAACTTGGCACCTTTTGAGGTAACCAGGATATTTAAACCAATTAGAGATATGTTTATTATACACTTTGAAAAAGTCCTGCATTGCAGCAGGACAAAAGCGCTTGTGGTTTAAGTTAATAAAATGTTTTATCGTGCAGCCTGGCCTAGTGTGCCCTAACCGCTTTTTCTTTTATTTGACTCTCTTTGCAGTTCTTTCTGTTTTTACTTGGACTATGCCTTATTGTTAAAACTTGCAATTTTTTTACCTTTTTCTAATCTCACGTTAGAGCAGCTCTTATTGCACTCTGGTGAGAATAGACAATCCCTGAGTCATTGTTCTGATGCAGGATCCCAAAAAGGAAGGAAAGGTGTGTTGTTTCTGATTAGGCAGAGGGCCGTTTGCTTTCTTTTTGAAAATTCTCAGCTGCTCTATGAACAGTGGCACTTACGACCGCCTTGCATAGACTCTGGCACTTAGAACTGACATTTTCTCTTTAAAACTACCCCTGAAGTTTCCCCAGTACTTAGATGCACAAAGAGCAACTAGTCTGTACAGTGAGGGGCACTGCCCCACGAGTCTAGCAACTAGTCTGTACAGTGAGGAGCACTGCCCCACGAGTCTAGCAACTAGTCTTTACAGTGAGGAGCACTGCCCCATGAGTCTAGCAACTAGTCTGTACAGTGAGGAACACTGCCCCATGTGTCTAGCAACTAGCCTGTACAGTGAGGAGCACTGCCCCACAAGTCTAGCAACTACTCTGTACAGTGAGGAGCACTGCCCCATGAGTCTAGCAACTTGTCTGTACAGTGAGGAGCACTGCCCCACGAGACTAGCAACTAGTCTGTATAGTGAGAAGCACTGCCCCACAAGTCTAGCAACAACTCTGTACAGTGAGGAGCACTGCCCCACAAGTCTAGCAACTAGTCTGTACAGTGAGGAGCACTGCCCCATGAATCTAGCAACTAGTCTGTACAGTGAGGAACACTGCCCCACGAGTCTAGCAACTAGTCTGTACAGTGAGGAACACTGCCCCATGAGTCTAGCAACTAGTCTGTACACTGAGTAGCACTGCCCCATGAGTCTAACAACTACTCTGTACAGTGAGGAGCACTGCCCCATGAGCCTGGTCTTAGATAGTCTTAATTATAGTCTGTCCTGTTACAGCAGTCAAATTAGCCAGCTAGTTTGTGCAGTGAGGAGCACTGCCCACGAGTCTAGTCTTAGTCTTCATTATAGTCTGTCCTGTTACAGCAGCCAAACTAGCCCACTGAAAACCCTTTGTGTACCTTCCTCTTGCAAAGCACATTATAAGAATCTGTTACCATGGATATGCACTTTCCTGCTATCTCTGCAGCCAGTTTAGTAGACACAGGCATCCGAAGCAAATGTAGCAGTTGTCTCATGTTTACTGACAACCACTTAAGTCTTACACAAACTAATACAGTATGTGAGATGGAGTTGCACAATGTCACAGGAGGCAAGGCACATACAACACTGTTAATATCAAACATCTTGTCAGTAACACACACACACACACACACACACACACACACACACATACACGCACACGCACACGCACACGCACACACACACACACACACACACACACACACACACACACACACACACACACACACACACACACATACACACACACACACACACACACACACACACACACACACACACACACACACACACATATACTACACCCACCACAAGCAATATGGATCCGACACATAGACCCACATTGGCTGGGGTTCTTAAATGCAATCTTCCTAAACTCCAAAGGCCTCAGAGATGTTTCCTCAACAATAAGTATCTTCAACAACCTCAAAAGCACTCTGCTAAAACAACTAATGCAACACATGCAGCCATATCGCACAGCATCTCACTTTCTAAGCCCATAAGGCAACCACAGTACAACCCAATATTTTAGTTATAGAAAACTCCATTGTGAGACACACAGATGCCCCACTCACCTGACAGGATAAGGAGATAGTCGCAGTCAGTTGCCTATCAGGGTCCAAGGTACTTCAGATCACACACGCATTTAAATTGTTGAACAAGAAGTACCAGTATGACTCAGTCATAGTCCATGTGGGTGTAAGTGACCTGAGACATACCTCCCTGGATGATATGAAGAGAGACACGATGGAGCTCTCAAACTATGTATCCCAGGCCTGTGTGAGCCTAGCAATTTGCAGCATTCCGCCTCCTCCAAGGATGATGCCATAATATAAAAAGAAGATAATTGACTTTAATAATTTACTTAGTTTTTGGTATCACTTGAAGGTGGTACAATATTTGTTTTCTTTTAATGATATGCTTGACAGACTGTGCTGCTTTGCTAGACGGGTCTGCACCTGTCCTCTCTAGGTTTTCATATATTGGCTAAAACCTTGTCCTCCCCATAATGTCATTTTAGGCATTGCCACCCTGATAAATCTTTTGGCACAGCAAATACAGCAAATGAAAATCTAAAGATATTACTGCTCAGTGCCAGAAGTCTAAGCAAAAAACTCCACCACCTGCAAGCTCTTTACACCATGGAGAATGGAAATGTTTGTGCAATTACTGAGACTGGGTTCAAAGCCATGGAGAGCACCCTGGCAGTGTAGGGCTATAATGCCTTCCACACATTTAGACCACTTAATGAACAACAAGGGGC
Source organism: Protopterus annectens (assembly GCF_019279795.1). NCBI lineage: Eukaryota > Metazoa > Chordata > Ceratodontiformes > Protopteridae > Protopterus > Protopterus annectens. The sequence continues at coordinate 1,521,649,277 of NC_056733.1, forward strand.
AAAGGCTGGAGGTGTCTCTCTTTAAATCAAAAAGAAACACATCTTAAGGTCAGTTAATAAGTATAAGGCGCTTGAGCTTCTCCACATCCAAATTACCATAACCAAAGTCCCATACTAAATTTGTGCAAGCTGTAGGTCCCCATCCATGACCCATAAACCCAAAACACTTGCTTAAATGTTTTTGAGACACTCTCCATTCAACCAAATACCATAATCATGGGGAACTTTAACTACCCCCGCCATAAACTGGGAATCTTACATGATCCTTAACATGCAGGCCCAGAGATTCATTGACCTTGTAAAAACTAACACCCTGGACCAGCTTGTTTGTACACCCACTAGGGGTGCAGGCATCCCTGACATGGTCCTTACAAACATGGAAGAATATTGTACCATACCTACTGATATGTCCTCACTAGTCAGATCGGACCATAAAGCTTTTATTTTTGTTTTTTACTACTCTGTTAATTATTTGTGACTGTTATTAAGATCAAAACTGAAATGTTATAGTTAAGAATGTCATGATTTATGCAAATAAATTACATTTGATGTTGTTGTTGAATTTCAGTAAAGTTTATTTAACATTTGTTTACCAGGAAAGCCTGACTGGCACAGTGCCCATTTTCAGCACAGGCTTTGGGAGAAACACTCCTGATGCATGTTTTTTGAATGTGGGAGGAAACCAGACCACCTGAAGAAAACCCATGCAAATACCAGAATGACATGCAGACTCCACACAGAAGGCACCCCAGCCAAGAACTGAACTGGAGAACCTCTTGCTGTGAGGCAACAATGCTAACCACTGTGCCACTGTGCCACCCATATCCAAATATCTGTATATAGTTACAGAATTAGCTGAGCTGAGTTAGCTGTGCAGAAAGCTGCAAAAGATAGTGCTGTGAAAATTGAAAAATGACTTCTGATGCATTTTTTTTCTCTAGACTAATGGCAACAGTCACACAAAAGTCTAGCCATTGGCAGACATTCTTCCACTTTGGTACACTTGTTTTTATACAGCATCAACAAACTTTACAATAAATGCAAAATGTTCATGTCTGTGACAAAAAGCGAGACCCCAACAATGGAAAGGCACCTTCCTCAGCCTCAACAGGCAAATAAGACAACTTGTCAAACCCTGTAAGGGCCTCTTTGAGAAAAACTAAGCTAGCACAGCCAAGGATAACCACAAGGCCTTTTACAGCTATGTATGTAGCCTAAAAAGGTAGGACCCAAGCACGCGCAGAACTAGTGACCAACAGTATCACACACACTGACCCCACAGGGATAGCAAACCTGCTAGCAGATAGGTTTGGTGAAAATTTCATCCCCCATATCCCCTCCAAATCTATCACAAACCTTTCCCCAAGCTTCCATCCCACCCTGCATATCTGAATAACAGATAATCAAAGCCTTTTCCAAAGCAAAAAGCATAGCCTCTATGAGACCTGACAACATCCCAAGCTGTCCTCTAAACAGATTAAAACAAGAGCTAGCATCATCATTGTATGTATTCTTTTCAATCATAGTCTAACCACAGGCTTTGTTCCTGCAGAATGGAGAACAGTAACAGTTATTCCTCTCCACAAATGTGGCCTAGCAACAGACCCAGGGAATTACAGACCCATAAGCCTGACCAGGCTCATCTGTAAGACCATGGAATGTATCATTATGGACCTCATAAGGAGTCTGAATGGAGAGACGATAAAATCAGCAAAAGGAGAAGCATTACTGGAACTGAATTCATCCTCAAGTCTTGGTGAGTACCTTCATGAGGTGGACCTTGTTTTTCACAAAATCTCACCAAGATGACATTGATATAAAGACTGTATTTTATATAGCATATATCATAGGTTCATAGGTTCATAGGTTTATACTAGGCTATCTGCCCTAAGGCATTTATAAGCCTAGCCCAAATTTTTGTGGCTTACGCCACCCCTTATATGAAAAAATACTGTGCCCATTAGTTTGTTGTGCCTCTGTCCAGCAGTGACACAGAGATGATTCCAGGGCAAACCTATGATCTCCCATCCACAGGTCTAGATTTCTCTTGAACAGAGTCAGCGAGGTGCTCTGCCTCACATGGACCGGGATTTTATTCCACAGCATAGGGAGTCTCTGAGTGATAAATCTATCCCTCCAGCACGCCCTATTTATATCCGTGCTAAGGTTTAAGTCGCTTGCTCTAGTGGTTTTGGTGGATTTGGATTTTTGAGGTGGAGCATGTCCATTAATTCGGGTTGGACATGGCCTTGTATGTCAGACACATGTCACCTCTGAGCAGACGGTATGCGACTGAATAGAGCTGGAGTTTCTTCAATCTGGCAGCATATGACAGATTTTGGAGTCCTTTATCCTTTTGGTGAGGAACTTTGGGGTCTCTCCAATTGCTGCAGATGTCAGGTGAGATACATCCCGAATGGGGCATTGTACTCGATCATTGGTCTGATAAGTGAAGAGTACAGGGGAACAATAACCTCACTAGATCTGGATGTGAATCCCTTCATGATCAGGTGGGCAATGTAGAAGGTCTTTCTAACCACTTTAGCAATGTGAGTGTCAAAAGAAAGGCCACTGTCAACCTGGGTCCCCAAGTCCCTGATAACCTCTTCTGTGCTTAGTGGATTGCCACCTATATGGTAGCTTGGGGTTACCTTGTTTTTCCCGAAGGGTATGACTACACATTTTTTGGCGTTTAACTTCAGGCCATGGCTCTGGCACCAGCTATCTGTTTCCGTGAGTCCCTTCTGAAGGATATCCATGTCTGATGCACTTTCCACTATGGCCCAGTTTGCAGTCGCCTGCAAACTTTGTCAGCCAAAGTCCACCTGTGTTGGCCTGTACAGGTTAGAAGTAGATGCCGAACAATAGGGGCCAAGGACGAGCCCTGTGGGACACCACTTGTGACCGGCTTGGAGTCTGACACAGCGCCAGCAACTCTAACCCTGTGGGTTCTGTCCTTGCCAGTTTGCAACCCATCTTGTGACATATGGGTTTACATTTAAGCTGGTAAGTTTTTCTACAATACCCGAGTGGGGTATTGTGTCGAAAGCCTTTGCAAGGTCAAGGTAGGCTGTATGGACTGCCTTTCCTTATCAATGGCCTTGGTGACTGTTTCAAGAAGTCGACCAAGTTCAAAAGGCATGATCTTCCCTTGACAAAGCCAAACTGGGTCGGGTCCAATGTCTGCAAGTCCCTATATCTTTGTTTATGAGCTCCATTATGATCCTCTCCATAGCTTTGCAGACTAGACTTGTTAAGCTTATGGGGCGGTAATTACCAGGGTCCGTGAGGCGCCGCCTTTGTGGAGTGGGACAACAGTTGCCGTATGCCACCCTTGGGCACGTATCCTGTGGTAAGGCTGAGATTAAACAGCCGCCTTATGTGCAGGTTTAATTCCTCATTTAGCTCGTGTAGCACACAGCCGGGACACCATCCGTCCCATTGATGCTGTGTTTTAGCTTTAGAGAGAGCAGCTTTCACCTGCGCATTTGAGATGTCCGGGAGGCTACACTCGGCTGGGATAGTTATCTCTCCTTTAGGGGAGAGGGGGTGAAGTTTGCACTGAACCTGTCTGCCAGTATGTTGGCAATGTCTGTGGGTTCAGTGATTTTGTATCATTTTGGACTAATTCTGAGCATATCTGGGAGTTTCCACCCAGGTTCCTAACATAGCTGAAAAAGGCCTTATGATTGTCCTTTGAATCCATGGCAATTTTTCTCTCAAAATTGGCCTTAGTTGATTTTATGAGTGCTCGTATTTTTTACTAATAATGATCAGGGGTGACTTCCCTTTTATGGATTTTGTTCTATCATGTAATAGCTTTCTCCTCTTATTGTAAAGTTTGTTAATGGCTGGGGTCCACCAGACTGACGCTTGCCCTTTGTGGAAAGAGTCTTGGTTTTATTTGGGATTGCCTGATCCATGCAGTCCTGGAGGTGTTCATAGAAGGCATTTGTAAGGGCTTCGCAGCTTGGGTTGTGGTTTCCACTGGCTCAGGGGCCTTGAAGGATACCACACCAGTCTTGAGTAGTGTGAAGTTTGCTTTAGAGAAGTTCTTCACTATGGTCTTTTGTTTGGGGTGGGGCGGGATGTGGATTTCCAGTGAGATTAGTTTATGATCAGATCTCACCAATGAGGGATATACTTCCGTGTGGAGCATTTTGTCCCCATGTTTGTGACAATGAGATCTAGTATATTTTCTCCTCTCGTGGGAACAGTGACTAGCTGTTCCATGGCATTTGAATTTATGAACTCCAGGAACCATTGGGCTAGAAAGTTAGGGCTTGAGTAATGTTCCCAGTCTATATTGGGTAGTTGAAGTCACCCAATATGATGGTGTTTGGAGATACATTTATACCCTCCAGTGTCTTCAGGAAGGCTGTGTGGGGTTCCTGAGTTTGAGAGGGTGGCCTGTAGCATGCTACAATTTGTAGAGCAGTTTTGCCTATGGTTAGTTGCACCTGGATGGTTTCCGAAGCTTCGTGCATTGCCACCAACCTGGAGGTGTGGGTATCCTTTATGAATATGGATACACCCCCTCCTTTTATGGTGTGGTCCGGGTTTTGGGGCCGGAACGCATGATATGAGGTAAAACCTAATAGTGCCGGGGTGCTCTCAGGAGCCTTGAACCAGGTTTCAGTTACAGCACAGACATTGATGTTCTCCATACTGAGAAGGGCCTCGAGTGTGTGCATTTTGAGATTTAGACTTCTGGCATTCAGCAGCATTACCTTCAGTTTCTTCCCATTTTTGTTTTCTAGGGTGATAGGTTTAGAATTTGAGCCTTGCCTAAAAAAGGCACTATGGGGGTGGCAAGAGCCTTAGCCAATATCCGGAATCCCAGGGGTGACAGGTGCAAGCCGTCCTTTGCGAAGCAGCGTGGCTTGTCAAGCATGTCATCCCAGGCAGACAGACACTGGATCCCCTTTGAATGACACCAGACATTAAGCCAATTGTTAACCTATAATGAGTCTG
>NC_056733.1:1521654750-1521676997 GCF_019279795.1 Protopterus annectens
AGGTAGCACCACTCAGGACTTCATTTCTATACACAAGGCATTTGTAGCCAGAAATTGAGTTTGCAGACTGCGTAAAGTTGAACATACTGTTTAAAAATACAGTTATCTCCACCATTGTATGAAAGAGTAATATCTGTCACTGTTTACTGGTAATCCTCAGTGTTCATAGGTTCATAAGTGTATACTAGGCTATTGGCCCTGGATCCATTACAAGCCTAGCCCAAAAAAATTGCCCAGGCAATGTGCCATCCGATGTTAGTTCACAGTGCCCCTATCCAATAGGTCAATTGGAATGATCCCTGGAGTGAACTTTCTGTTACCCATCCACTCGTCAAGATTTCTCTTGAAGAGTGCCAGCAAGGTACTCTGCTTGACATGAATGGAAAGTTTATTCCAGAGTATAGGCAGTCTTTGGGAGATGAACTTGTCGCTCCAGCATGTTCTGTTAATTGTGGTAATGAGGTTGTGATCTCTGGAGCATGTGGCTCAGGGGGACTGGGATTTCTTTAGGTGTAGTATTTCAAGTAGGGCTGAGTTGGACATGGCTTTGTAAGTCAAGCAGAGATCACCTCTAAGTAGATGATAAGAGACTGAGAACAGCTGAGGTTTCATGAGTCTGTCCATGTAGGACATGTGTTTAAGGCCTATGATCCTTTTTGTGAGGTACTTTTGTGGCCTCTCCAGCTGTAGTAGGTGTCTGGTCAGGTACATGCCAAATGGGGCATTATATTCGATGATAAGTCTAATGAAGGATGAGTAGAGAAGGATGATGACCTCTTTCTTCCTAGATGTGAAATCTTTGGTTATAAGATGTGCCACATAGAAGGACTTTCTGACCACAGTGGCAATGTGGTGGTCGAAGGTGAGGTGCCTGTCGACCTGGGTGCCCAGATCTCTTATTGCCCCTTCAGTGTTCAGTGGGCTCCCATTAATGTGGTAATTCATGGGAACTGAGTTTTTTTTCCAAAGGGGACGATAACACATTTTTTTTGCATTAAGCTTCAAGCCATGGTTCCGACACCAGTCATTGGTCTAAGAGAGGCCCTTTTGTAGGATGTCTGCATCACTTGGAAAGTTGATAATGAGCCCTAGCTTGCAAATATCAGTGAACTTGGTCAGCCAAAGTCCTTTTGCATTGGCTTGGACTTCTGAGAAGTAGATGCCAAACAGGAGAGGGCCCAGAACTGAGCGCTGTGGGACTCCACTTGTGACTGATCGACAGTCTGTCTTGGAATCCGCAACTTTCACTCTGTGAGTCCTGTCTGTGAGTCAAGTCTGCAACCCACCTAGTGATGCAAGGATTGATGCCTCGTTTGGTGAGTTTATCAATGATACCTGAGTGGGGAATGGTATCAAAAGCCTTGGCCAGGTCAAGGTAGATTGTATGCACTGCCTTACCCTCATCCACAGCCTTGATGACTGCCTCAAAGAAGTCAACCAGGCTCAGCAGGCAGAATCTCTCCTTGACAAAGCCAAACTGTGTGGGGTCAAGAGTTTGGAGATTGCCTTTATCTTTGTTAAGCAGGTCTATGATGATGCGCTCCATAGCTTTGCATACCAGACTCATCAGGCTAATGGGGTGATAGTTCCCAGGGTCTGTAGTTGCTCCCCCTTTATGGAGTGGGATGAATGTAGCAGTGCACCATATTACATAGGGACACAGCCTGAGGTAAGGTTGTGATTGAATAGGGCACACAGATGTGGTTCCAGTTCATTTTGTTTCTCATGTAGGATGCAGCCAGGGATATTATCCAGTCCCATAGATGCTGTATTCTTGGCTTTGGACAATGCAGCTTTTATCTGTGCCACAGAATTGGTGGGTATCAGGCTTTCTTTGGGTATTGTGATTGGACGCATGCGGGGAGAGAGAGGAGTAAAGCTGGCACCGAATTTGTCAGCCACTATGTTGGCTCTATCTGTTGGCTCAGTATAGGAGGTGCCATTGTGCAATAACTCAGAGCAAATCTGGGTATTGCCTTTGAGGTTTTTGATATAGCTATAGAAGGCTTTGTGGTTGTTTTTGGTGTCAGTCACAATTCTGCCTTCTTAGCTGGCTTTAGAGGATTTGATAAGGGATCTCAACTTTTTGTTGAGACTAATAAGGGAGGTTTTCAAGTCTTGTGACTTCATTTCTTTCTGCAACAGTTTCTTCCTTCTGTTGTAGAATTTATTGATGGCTGGGGACCACCAGATTGGATTCCTTTTTTTGGAGGAGAGTGTCTTAGCTCTATTCAGTATGACAAGGTCCATGCATTTGTGTACATGCTCGTACAGTGCATTGGCATAGGATTTGGCAGTCATGCAGCTATTTTTCATTGGCATGGGTGCCAAGAAGTTATCCACCTCTGTTTTTAGGAGCCCAAAGTCAGCTCTAGAGAAGTTTGTCAGGGTGGTCACCTTAGCGGGGGGTGTAGGTGAGATAGAGATTTCCATGGTGATCTGTTTGTGGTCTGATTTAACCAGGGAGGAATTGACTATAGGTGTGGAGCAATGGTCTCCCATGTTGGTGATAACCAGGTCGAGGATGTTGCTTCCTCTAGTGGGGGTCAGAATGAGCTGGTCAAGGGCATTGGAATTAATAAATTCCAGAAAGCATTGGGCCTGTACATTGGTACTTGAATAGTTTTCCCAGTTGATGTCAGGGTAGTTGAAGTCACCCAGTATGAGAGTATTTGGGTTGGACCTTGATAGATTCCAGGGTTCTTAGGAACTTGGAGTGAGACTCTGGGGACATGTTTGGGATTCTGTAGCAGGTTATGACTTTTATCTCCTTCTTACCCAGTGTTAGTTGTACCTGAAGTATCTCAGCTGCATTGTGCTGGACTACCAGTCTAGAGGTGTGCGTATCCTTTAAGAATATGGGGACACCACCGCCTTTAGAGCTTCCAGCCATATTCTGAGGGCCGAAAGGTATTGAATGAGATGTAGCCTGGAAGTGCAGGGTTGCTCCCAGGTTTTACCACTAAATCCAAACTTTATGACAGATGGGGCATTAAAAGAGACAATATGGGGGCATTTTGCTAAATAAGGGGCATTTGAAAGGTACCCCGGGAATTAAAATTTTCTTTTTCTTCTTTGCTTTTTTACTTTTTAAGCCACCCCGAGGAGTTTGGGGATAGCTCACACTCTCCATTTCTATGCGCACGCAAATTCAGAGGCAGCACTCCACACTCTGGGTGTCTGTAGTACGTCTCCATTTGCATGTGGAAGTACATCGCCATCCGCATGGGGAACTAGGTATTCTAGTACGTCTCCATCTGTATGTAGAACTAGGTATTGCAGTACATCTCCATCTGTATACGGCTCTAGGCACAGTAGCACATCTCCATCTGTATGTGGAAATAGGTCCTATATACAATTCAGCTTCCGCTTGGTACTGCCTGCAATATCTTTTCCCACAAACAGGGGGAGCTCCCACCACATCGAGAAGCCCATTCATTTCATAAAAGCTTCACCGCTGATTCAGCCTTGAGCATCCATAATGTACAAACACTGAAGTAGAGCACCAAATTCTTCTAGAAAGAGGCATAGGGTCTTTCATTCCCATTAGTATACACTGAACGGAGAATGTCAGAACCCTTAATTTTGGAGTAAGCTGTTTCTCAGTCAAAGAATCCACCTCTCAGACACATCCAACATCTATCCATAACCCCTTTTTGCACATGGGGTCAGGGTGTCACTACAAGAGTGTCAATCGTCTAGAGCCAAGGTTTACACCACAGGGTGGCTAGCCTGCCATGGTAGTTCTTCTACACCATGCACACTCATATGTATGTCGAGTTTAGAGTGTCCAATCTGCCTACTGGGTGCCTTTGGAATGTGGGAGGAAATCGGAGCAGCTGGAGGAATAACAGCTTGCAAGCCAAATCGTAGCAAGCTGCCATTTGTCTGAGGCAGGTCAGCTCGGACTCAGGTTTCAGTGGGGGGATGGGAGGGGGGCAGGTAGGGCCAGGATAGGTAGGAGGGTTAAGGTGGGATGGGCTGGCTAGAGGAAGGATTGAAAAAGGCTGGGAACAAACCAAATCAGTCTTCTTGATCCCTACCTAGACAGCTTGTAGGTGGATTTCGAGTGAGTGTTTGAACTAAGTGGGTGATCTTAGGACAAGGTAAGGCCTTCTTTGTTTGTTTTTGAATTAATTGCAGCCTTAAAGGAAGTTATCTGTGGTAAGATCAGTTGCTGGGGTTTTTGAAGCCTAGGATATTATGCTAACAGGCAAGTACATTGTTTGTAGAGAGAAGTTGGGGCAATTTTTGTATTGTTTGGCCTGTAGCAACAGATTGGAATGTTAGCATGTTAATTTTATTTCCAATATGCTTCAAACAGACTAGTAATTAAGGTTGTCTGTGAAATTCTAGTGAGGCTTGAACACAGTGGGTGATCTTAGAACAATGTAAAGCCTTCTTTGTTTGTTGGTCAATTGCAGGATTTAAGGGAATTACCCATGGTAAGAACAGTTTGCTGGTTTGAATCCTAGGATATTATTATACTTAGAGGTAAGTGAGTGGTTTTTGGAAGCTGGAGTGATTGAATTTAAAGTTTTACATGTAATAACAATTTTTAGTTAGGTTTTTTTAAGTTGATGCTAAAAACAGGCTAGTAATTAAGATTGCTCATTAAGGTATTAAATAAAGCTACAGTAGAGTATCAAGAACATTTTTAAGTGATTTTAATCAGGTCTTTATTGTTTGAGTCGAAGTGTAACAAAAGAGAATATTGACGTGGTACATAGTCCTTCTATGGACTGGTTATGAGGCATGGGAAGTTTAGCAAGCTTTCATAATGTAATAAAAAAAAAATGGTATGCCTTTGTGGACAGGCAGCTGAGACCTATGGGGGGCCGCATGGCTGGGCCAGGGAGTTGAGGCCTACAGGCAGTCACATGGCTGGGCTTGTGAACCGAGGCCTGCAGGAAGCCTCATGGCAGGGCCTGTGAGCTGAGCACTGCAGGAAGCCACATGGCAAGGCCTCTGGGCTGAGGCCTGCAGGAAGCTGCATGGCAGGGCCTGTGAGCCAAGGCCTATAAGAAGCCACATGGCAGGACCTGCAAGCTGAAGCCAGCAGGAAGCCATAGTATACAAAAGCCCATGCTTACATTAACCCTGTGGCTGTACTTGTGGTTTAATTATTAATTTACCTGAATATAACTCATTTCTAAACTGTGGATGAGAAAGCAGTAGTGGCTGGATTTTGTGGCTAAGTAGTAGAGTTTTATAACCATTTTACTCTTTGCTGGTGTTAAATTCATTAAGGAAGAAGGAAAAGAATGGTATGAGGGTGGGAGGAAGGTACTGGGTCAGTGCACAGAATTTCCTCAGAGAGGTTTGAATATTGCATATGAGGACAAGGCTTCAAATTGTTGGTGATTTAGTATAATTTTATGTATCAGTCTGGTTTTGGTGGAACACAAACTTATTTAAAGCACATTCCAGTTTAAAAAAAAAACAAAAAAAAACCCGACTTTTCTAAATGAGCAAAGGTTCCATTTAGCAGCTAATTCAAGCTAGGATATTAACCCATGGCAGTAAAGTTTTCTGCAAGAGCAGAAAGATTAGTGGTGCAATCTTAAAAAAGAAAAAAAAAACGACATAGGCTTATGTGTATGTTTTGTGTTTTCACTAATTAGATGGATCCTCAAATGCAAACACAAATGCAGACTATGTTGAGCATAAAAGGGAGAGCATGGTGGGAGGATCTGCTTCACCAGACAATAGGGTCAGGGCAGGTGCCTCCAGCAGTTAATGTACAACCTGCGGGTAACCTGCCCCCTGACCGTCAAGCAGGATCCAGCTCAGAATCCTAAATATTAGTCGGAGGTAACAGGAAAGAGGATGGTCAGGACAGGAAGGCTGGAAAAACTCAGAAGCATAAGGATAAGAAGAAATACTGCAAAAAAACGCAAGAGGGAAGGTAAGAATATGCCTATTATGGATCAGAAGTGTTTGCAGTGGTTACAAAGCCAAGGGTTATTAGATGAGGAATTAATGTACTATGAATCTTTGCCTGGCAGACACCTCTCATCTGCTCTGCCAATACCTCCTCTGACCTACAAACCCTAACACAGAACATATTTACCACAGTTGAGGCATGGTTCTTGAAACGCTGCCTACTTTTAAATGCCAATAAAACCAAACTCCTGCTTTTCACACCCAATAGGAAGTCCCCCCTCACTGACTTCTCCATTACCTCTAATAATGGCACACACATAGTCCCTGACTCCACCACTAAACTGTTAGGCATCACTATAGACAATAAACTCACTTTTGAAAACCACATTAATAACACTATCAAAACCGTAAATAGAAAACTTGGCTCTTTATTTAGAATTAAAAACTTTCTATCTCCACAGGCTAAAGTTACACTTGCTCAATCTCATCTTATTTCCACTCCTATATGCCTCTCCCATATACACTAACTTAAAGAAAAACCTTACTAAACTAACAAATGCATACAATAACATCGCTAGATTTGCTACTGGAAATCCATTTAGAACTCATCACTGTCTTAATCTATTACAGCTAAACTGGCTAGAATTGAACAATACCCTACTTGTCTCACTACTTACCTTTCTACACAGGTTTTTTTACCAACCAGAAAATACCCCATACTTTCTGATCTTATATCTCCTACTCTAATCTAAACTCACTGCGCCTCTAATAAACCTCTTGTGAAGCTAACTAAGTCTAATAACTCTGCAGGCGATTCACTTTTTCTAACACCATAGGTAAACACTGGAACTCACTACCTACCACTCTAAGTACTATGACATCACCTTTCCTCTTTAAACAAAACTCAAACAACACCTAAAGACTCTCTGGCTATGCCCATGCATCAATCTTGACTAATCTATGACTCTACTCCCCCTCCTACTCTCTCCCATCTGTACAACTAGCTCTAACTTCCTTTGTCAATTAGTCTCTGTTTTCAATTTAATTAACAATTCCAGATGGTTGTATTTTTTCTTTGCTTATATTTTTACTCTCTTTGAATTCCTACTAAGTTTAACTCCCCTACTCCTATACTGTAAATAGAAGTAATATGTCCTCACTAGCACAAACTTTCTCATATATTTTTTTGTTAGCACCTTAATTCTGTATGTACTTTTTTTGTTTCTAACCATTGCTAATTTTTTTGCCTTCTTTTATTGAATCACTTATTGTAATAACCCTAATGTGGAGCTTTTCTCCCCGGGCCTCTACTGAAAATGGAAATATATCCAGTTGGACTAGCCCGGTAAACAAATGTAAAATAAATAAAAAATAAAATAAATAAAAATCAAGAGTTCACAGCATCACGGTACTGTGAGAGACATGGTTGGGCTTGACAACAAGCAGACAGCAGAAGACTCGGAGCCAGCCATAACAGTGGGGGGCTCCATGGTTAGGGTTGGGTGTCCCCAAGCTAACAATGCAATTTTAGACCAAATGGGAGCCTTGTTAGCACAACTCAAAGGTAAACAGGACAATGAAAAATTAAGGCGACAAGGGGACAATGGCCAGACTGTACTGGAAGGGGGGAGGGGAGACTCAGAGCTAGTTAAGTACTGTGGTACAGTTACGTTGGACATGCCACTAGGATTTCATTTAAGTGAAAAAGTAAAACAGCAGACTGCAAGTGGGGAATATGTGGACATATTTTCATTGTTGAACAGGGAGGATGAAAAAAGAAAAAGGGATAAGGATGGCGGGGTTGAACATTCAGTCGCCAAAAAAGGAGGCTACAAGTAAGATGAACATGGGAAAAATGGGCCATCGGATACTCTATTTATGCTTAAATTTTAGGTTATAGGTGTCCTACCAAAGCAAAAGACATGTGGACGCACTTTAATAGGGTAACCACGATGTACTTTGCTCAAGGGGGCCACAGATGGTTGAGGTATGATGAGGACTACAGAAGGATGAGGCAGTCATACCCAGAGAGGTCTTGGGCATGGATGGATTTGGGTCTTTTATGCTGGCTAGATACAAGCGGAGGTGCAGCAACAGCAGATTGTGGTTTTCCAGTTAATCAAAGTGGGTATAACGCTTATAAGTTTGGTTTAACAACAGGCAACCAATGGGACAGAACAGACGGGGGTGCTGGGAAGTGTTATCAGTACAACTTCAGTCAGTGTCAGAATCAGCTTCAATGTAGATTTAGGCATCAGTGCATGGCTTGTGGTAAGGTAAACCACCCAGCCAAGGTTTGTTTTCATCTCTGAAGTCCCCAGAACAAAAGTTTTTACTCACCCCCCCTTTAAAGGGTACGCAGTTCCATTTCCTAACTCCGGTAAAAGGGGACATTTTAAGGGAATGGCTCAAAACGTATCCAGATAGAGAAGCAGCAGCATTACTAGAAAAGGGGTTCACCAAGGGCTTCAGGATACCAGCAAAAGGTAGGAAGTAAGAGGGTTTGGTCAAGAACTTGAAGTCAGCAGAAGAGCATCTGGGCATAGTTAGAGCAAAGATAAATAAAGAATTGGAAGCGGGCAGACTGGCAGGCCCATTTCCATGCCCACCAAGAAGAGCATTTAAGGTTTCTCCTATTGGCGTAGTACCCAAAAAGAAGCCAGGTGAATTTTGGCTCATTCACCACTTATCCTATCCACAGGGGAATTCAGTAAATGATTACATAAATGGTATAGGGACATCAGTGCATTATGCTTCTTTTGATGAAGCGGTTAAGAAAGTCAAGGAGAAGGGAAGAGGGGCCCTTATGGCAAAAGCTGACATAGAATCTGCTTTCAGACTATTACCCATTGCTTCTAAAGACCAAGGGTGGTTAGGTTTGGTATTTGAATGCCAATATTACATGGATAAATGCATGCCTATGGGTTGTTCAATAGCATGTGCCACTTTTGAAAAATTCAGTTCCTTTCTACACTGGTTGGTGGCACAGCGGGTAGGGGAAGACAGTGTTGTTCATTACTTGGAAGACTTTCTATTCATTGGGAAAGCAGACATAGGGGAAAGTCAACAAGCATTAGATACATTTCAATAGATTTGCAAGGAGTTAGGGGTGCCATTAGTGAAAGATAAAACAGACAGCCCGACGAACAGATTGGCTTTCCTGGGTATAGAGATTGATAGCTTGAATGGTCAGTGTAGGCTTCCTATCGATAAGGTGCAAAAGTTGTGGCTAGTCTTAAGTCAAGTGCTAATGCAGAATAAGATAACCCTTAAACAGTTACAAGAATTAGAAGGGTTAATGAATTTTGCATGCAAAGTGATTTTCGTGGGGCGCTCATTTATGAGGCGCTTAACCGCTAAGGGGTCAGGGTGCACAAAGCCACACCACCGGATTAGGATCACACAGGGTATGAAGGAGGATCTAGGCGTGGGTAGAGTTTTTATCAGACTACAATGGGATAGCAATTTGGCAGGAGAGAGACAATCTACCTCCTGCTCAGTTGTTTACAGATGCAGCAGGGGGAATTGGCTTTGGGGTTATTTTCAAGATCAGTGGTTCAGTGCGGCCTGGCCGACTCCAGTGAAAAACAGGGTAGACATTTCAATCGCAGATATGGAATTCTTCCCAGTAGTGGTGGCATTGGAAATTTGGGGAGTACAAATGAAAGACAGAGTGGTTTGGTTGCGTTCTGACAACAATAGTGTAGTGCATACAGTCTATAATCAGCTGGGGGAAAGGGGGTATTAGGCAGGATGATGAGATATTTTACATTTAAGTGCTTGACATTTAATGTGACAGTTAAAGCACAACACATTCCAGGCATCAATAACTCATTAGCAGATTCCCTTTCTCGTTTGCAGTGGCCCCATTTCCGGTCGCTGGCCCCAAGGGCGAATCCTTCTCTGACACCAGTGCCAGTTCAGTTATGGGCCTTATGGACAGATGAGAATGGTTGTTAATGTGTAATTCTCTCAGTGGAAGAACAAGGGTAAGATACAATAAATGTATACAGCAATTCTTGCAAACCAGAATAGCCAGAGGCTGGGGATCCATTTGGCCTATCCCACCTCACCAAATCAGGTCTTACATCATGGTAATGAAAGAAAAAGGTTGGAGTCTGGGCAGAGCGAGAAGCACATTGTCAGCCTTGAATTGGTTTCATCAGGCTTTGGGTTTGAAGTATGTAGCTAACACTTTCCAAGTATGGGTGATTTTTAGAGGCTGGGGGAGACAAACACCCAAGAGGCTTGATAAGAGGTACCCCATAGGTCCAACTGTATTAAGCAAACTATGGATTGATGTTTCAGAGGTTTGTTTCTCTTCTTATGAGATATCATTATTTAAAGCTGCCTTTTTGCTGGCCTTTTGTGGGGTGTTTAGATGATCTGAAATTGTCCAACCAAGCAAGAAAAGCCAGGGGACAATATTGCCTTTGGCACATGTACACGTGCTGGGTGACGACACTTGGATTTATGTGGCAAAATCCAAAACTGATCAAGAAGGCAGAGGTCATTGGGTAAGAGTAGTTACCCCAGAGGGTTTAGAATGGAATGTGACTAAAGTGATACTGGAGTACCGGAGTTACAGGGGTATGTTAGATGGTCCATTTTTCTGCCATCAGCAAGGTGAACCACTTACACATTATCAGG
The DNA here is from genome assembly GCF_019279795.1 of Protopterus annectens. Classification (NCBI taxonomy): domain Eukaryota; kingdom Metazoa; phylum Chordata; order Ceratodontiformes; family Protopteridae; genus Protopterus; species Protopterus annectens. Next base: position 1,521,665,287 of record NC_056733.1, read on the forward strand.
TGAGAGCAGTCTTAAAGCAGGCAGTTAAGTTGATTGGCTTGGACACCAGTAGGTATACATTGCATTCTTTTTGGATAGGTGCAGCCTCATATGCATATGCAATGAGGGCTTCACAGGCTGACATTATGAGGATGGGTAGGTGGAAATCCAATGTTTATAAAAGTTATGTAAGGTGTAAACAACTGTAAATATTGTTCATTGCATTTCAGCAGACACATCATCAAAACAGAAATACATCTGGATAGTAGCCATTCTTTTGTTTGGAGACTCCACCTCTGGGTGCAGAGCAGGCTGGGCTTATCCTTCGAAAGAGAACGAGCTTCAGGCAAAACAGTTTGGTATGGGGTGTCAGGAATGCGGTGGCACCAGCTTAGTACAGTAATGCAACAAGCAGCGAGAAGTGGTAAACCTCCTGCAGCCATCGTGTTACACCTAGGGGGCAATGATATTGGTCAACAACCAATAAAAGATTTAATTAGTTCAATGGTACGAGAGATTAATTGCATACATGAATGCTGGCCACAAGCCATTATTTGTTGGTCAGAAGTGGTACAGAGAAAAAGATGGAAAGGGGTTAGGTCCTTGAAAGCTGTGGAAAGAAAGAGACGGAGAATTAATAATTCTATGGATAAGATTTTAAAGGCCATTAAGGGGTTGTACATTCCCCACCCTGGCATTCGGGTCTGGTGGCCGGATAGGCATGAGAAGGATGGGGTTAATTTATCGGAAGAAGGTTCACAGGTCTTTTATAAGGAATTACAGGCAGGTCTAGCTCTGAAGGGCATTCACCTAGAGTAGATTGAGATGTGCTGGCTGAAGGGAGGAACATTCCTCCCTTCTGTGGCGGAAGGCAGGAAAGGTAAGGGAGGCCAAAGTAAGTGGGGGGAGGATCACAGGACTCTTCAGCTGGACCTTCCGCATGCCAGACAACCCCAAGGGATTGTTGCCAGGGGACTTATCACCCCGGCAATGGCCCCTTGGCAGATTGTAAGGTGGCCCAGAAGAATTGTGATGAACTGTGAAAACGTTGTTATGAAATGGGTATGATGCATAAGAAGGGCCGGATATCGACAGTGCTGTCTGTTGTCCTGTAGGCTTATGGGAATGCTATGAAAGAAATAAATGGCCTCCCTGATATTCCTGCCTTGCACACATTCATAATAATTGGCTTCTATTAGAGAAAAGGTCATTGACAGTGATTGGCAATAAACACATGGCTGTGGCCATTTAATCCATCTGAAGTCTCTGTGTTATTATTAATATTTACCTTCTGGTTACCTTGACTTGTTAAAGATGGAATCTTGAGGCATATGTTCACAATGATGCAATGGAATGACATTGTGCTGAGCTGGTTCTGTATATATAGCTCGATACTTGATGTGAATCATTAATGGAAATATGAACAATGTGTTAAATTTGCTGAGCTAGTTCTGCATAGAGCTCAATGCTGGATATGAATCATTAAAGAAATTCTGAACAATGTGACGAATGCTTAAAGTAGCATGTAAGGTTATTCTGTAAGCATCAGTGGTAAGGCGTCTGTCAAGTAGGTTATGAATTTAGATTTTTGTAAAGACCTGTAGAGCTGTACCAATCTCAGACAAACCCACATGAACACAGAGAGGACATGCAGACTCTGCACAGAAGGCACCCTAATTGAAAATAGAACAGGGAGGGGAACCTCTTGCTGTGAGGCGTCAACACTACCCGCTGTTCAGACTCATCATTTGTGCTTCATTGTAGCTCAGGTATTTGGTAGAAGGCAACACTGAATGACAAGTTATTTTAAACATGCCAGCTGCTCCGCTGAATTCAGCCACTACTTCATCAAAACTGCAATTGACCCCAAAAACTATATGACATATTACTGAGTAATTCGGTGGATATTTGAAACATCTGTTCACCCTATTGTGAAGCATACCACATATTTTATACAATATATATATATCTTTGATTGTTTAAAAACTACTAATGTAAATATAGAACCAATAAATATTTTATAAATAACTTATATTAAATTCATTATAGGCATATATGGCCCTTACCATCAATATGAATAAAAGGCATGAACTGATTACTTGTATGAATATAAACAAATATATAAATATATGTCAATAAATATTTACCACAATAATATATAAATAAATAAAAAAATAAAAATACCATAAACTTACTCTAGTATTATATTTATATAAAATACATCACATTTTAAGGAATGGTTTAATGCTGATTACTCAGAAATAATGTATCATTAAATCAAACAGTACAGCTTACTTTATATGCTGTTTCACATATATAGTGATGTACCTTTAAATACTTGTGCAAGTTTGGCGCCATTTTTTGTTTAAATTGAACAGAGAGTAGCACTGAATATTGTTCTGATGAAGTCTGCAATCGGCAGATGAAAGCGCTTAACATCGGAGTGTGTTACTTCAGTGAGGATTGTTATCATTTCTAGTGGACTGTGTGCTCGTGGTGCTTCAGTTGTGTTTTTATCGTGCTTTTCTTATTAAAGAATTCAACGGAGGAACTGCGTTTGCCTTTATTGCTGAAATCCAGCCTAGTTGGCTTCTTGTTTGTGAGTTTTTGGGCTTACTTTTTTATATGACATATTAGTCGAGAAAAATATACTTGCAGACCGTACTAAACTATCACCCATAAAAACACAAGAAAAACAAAAAAAAAAAAACTTCAGTACTTATAAAATACACATTTTCACTTAAAAACATGCTTCCTGCCACAATGTGAAAAGGAAACTACAAAAAAATGGTTAATTCTAAATAGCTCATTCTGATGAAACACAAACATATATGACTAAATACAGTAAACCACTTTTAAAGTAGAATTATAGGGATTAATATTATAGGAACAAAAACAAGGGCCCATTTTCATTATTCGAAATATAATCTAAAAGCAACTGAAATCAAGAAGTACTTTTGTTTAGACGATTCTGTAGGCATGTAGCATACCTACTTAGAGCTACATCTATATTTAAGATTAAGTGCATTATGGGTACGCATATATATTTTACTTTTCCCTCCTTTTCGTCTCTGAGCAAATTGTGTCTAAGCACTTATTTGAGTTTGTATTTTTTTGTACTTTCTCTCATAAAAAGTCTTCAGAGATTTAGAAGTACTTGTGTACAAAAGTGCACGATGTTGCAAAACCTGTTGGTCCATTAAAATGTTTAGTGAATTAGAGTAATATATGTAATGCTTTATAACAGTGCCCCCCACGTCATTCACGCAGGAATAGGCGTGACCATACTATTTGGCATGCCTAGTGACTGTGATGTAGCAGGCAAGTAATGCACGATTGACATGCCATGCAGATTTAGCAGTGACATCATGGATACATTGCTTGTTGTTTCAGCTGAATGACTTAAAAAGACAGTGTAAAAGTATGAAGTTATCAAAATGATCTTCTGATTGTTTTACTTTAAGCTTAAAACAGTATGCCTTTTACTATAACAGTGACCTTTCAGCTGTTTGCCTATTGAGCCATAAAAATTGCAGTACAAATTAATGTTTTTCTAGTTAAATTCGCGTGTTTTTCATGCTAAGAGCAAATTTAGTCCGGTACCATTATATGAAAACGTCATAAATAAGCGTTACTCTATTTTGAAAATACAGTATTTTAACTGTAAACAAAAAGAACTAAAAGCAAAGTATAGGAATGAATGCATGCAGACACACACAGTCAGCTTTTAGAAGAGAAATACTCTGGAAGCTGATGCATGCAGCAGCAAAATATGTTAATTCCACTAGGAGTGTTACTAACTTATGTCTTCCCTTTCACCTTCTCTCTGTATTTCTCCTGTACAGATCTTATCAATACACAAGTACGTAAAAATTGCGAATAGACTCCTACAAGCAAAGTGAACATTTAAACAAGGTTGACCTCCTACCTCTAAACTGATATACTAACAGAACAGTAACTGGTTCATGGCAGCACTTTACAAGTACGAAGAACGTCTGCTGTGCAAAGTGCTCCTGCTTCTGACCTTCTCCTTTGCTTTTAAAGGTTTAGTAGAGTCTACAAAATACCTTATAACTAACTTTGCCATTACACCAGTTTTGAGTTATCAGGTTTTAAAACAATTACCCTTTTGAAGCAAATATATAAATAAAGCATTCCTGTTTCACTTAATGCCACCCCATAAACAGTTAAATATGATGTGCAAATGCAACGTCAAGATTGTCTTAACATAGGCATTTCCCCTATAAAAAAGACACTTCATTTCCTCTGTGTGCACTGCGTACCCTGAGGGCAGGATTCACGAAGGCTTGCACGGAGTGTAAGAGACGTGCAACACTCCATGCAAGCCTCGCGATCCAAGAACAGCCCTAAACTCCGTGTAAGAGACCAGCTAAAACGTCTCTTACATGGACTGGGCGTGGACATGATAAATACCTCACTTGCATCCAAAAGGTATGCAAATGAGGTATATTAGCGATCCACGAAGCAGAAACCAGTCCATGTAGGAGACGTTTTAGCTGCAGAAATGTACTCAGTTGACAACTGAGTACATTTCTGCAAAATCCACAACGGAGCGATGTCAGCTCCAAAAAAAGGTTGCATATGATTCAGGCAGCATGCCAATGGCCAAATATGTGGCCATTGGCAAGATAACTCGATGCAAAAATATTAAAAATATAATTTTTTTTTCCGGCAATCGCCGATGTTTAAACCCAGCGCTGTATGAAACCATAAAAAAGAAGGTTATAAACCCACAAATGTGGGTTTCATGCAATACATGGAATGACAATGCAGGGACCAGCAGACTAAAACCAACATGGCCACCGTGTAGTGGTTGCTGAGGTGGGAAGCTGAGTCTAAGACATGTAACTAAGCATTAGTAGGCAATCTCATGCAAATGAGGGTTCGGATACTGAATCTCACAGTCACATACCAAATGAGCACAGTCTGAGTAGTGTAAGAGATAGAAAAGAGGGAGAAATAGAGTAGGAGATAGGTGACATCACAGGGGGGAATGGTAGAAAGAAATGCAGTTCACTGGAGGCCAGTGTAACATGACAGATGACAGGCACAGATCATGGAAAGAGGTGTGCCACTAGATAAGTCATGGAAAGTCAAGAAATGGAAGGTGTACACTGTTACCTACACCAAAGTTTCTTGCTGGCCATGCATGCGCACGTGTGCGCACCATGAAGCACGAGTACGACAGTGTGTGTGCGTGTAAGGCAGTCTGAGCATGTGGGAGCGTGCTGGAAGATGTTTAACACTGTTTGCGCGGGTGTGCGTGCGTGTAGGGCAGGCTGAGTATGTTGCAGGCTGTTGGCAGACGTGTAACAGTGTTTGCTCAGGTGTACGCGCGTTTAAATCCAAATAAGTAGATTCTGAACTGTGTAAGCATGTGTGCGCGTGTAAGCCACTGTGAGCGTGTTTCAGATAGTATGCAAGTTGCTCCCCCCTGAGGAAACAGAGAGGAAAAAGGAAGCAACAGAATTAATAGGAAGCTAGCAGGGATAACTGCTGAAGCTAGCAGGTGAAAACAATTAGAAGCAGGCAATTACACAGGCAGAATAGTAGCCCAGCCCAGCACTTAAAACTCTGCAAACAGTAGTGCAGGATGTTTCCATTAAGAGACACTGCAAGACAGGAGTAAGCTAATAGAAGTGAAAACTGAAAAAGCTTCACTCAGAGCAGAAATGTTAGGGGCTGCCATAGCTGTCATAATGAGACATAGGCGACTTGCTGAGAGTGGTGACAATGCAGATGGTGCCAGACAACCCACAGTGAGGAGACGGAGAAGAGTGCACAGGCCCAGGGTCACCTACCATGGATTACATGAGCTGGAGATAGTAGAGAGCTATAGAGTGGACAGAGAGCTCCTGCAGCAAATTGTTGAGCTGTGCAGGCCACGCCTCACACACAGAACCAACAGAGAGGAACCCATCCCAGTGGAAACCAAGGTATGTGTTGGCCTAAGAATACTAGCAACAGGTACCTTCCAGAGACAAACTGGCGATATGATGGGGATATCACAGGCATCAGCCTCCAGGGTACTACACCAGTTCCTGGATGCCATGTCAGCACATGACGGTGATCATGTATATTTCTCCAATGCCCGTGAGGTATTGGCCAGCAATATCGTCTCTTCCAGCAAATAGCGGAATACCCTGAGGTACTGGGTGCAATAGACTGCACGCATGCATCAAAGCACCAGCCAGTGAGCGGGTAGGGCCTACATTAACCGCAAGGGCTTCCTCCATCAACTGCCAGGTTGTGTGTGATGCCCAGGGCATAATAATGAATGTGTGTGCTGGCTGCCCTGGGAGTTATCACGATTCCCACATCTGGCATTTGACACAGCTGTACCAGACATTTGCCAATGGGGACATCCCACATGGACACCTAGTGGGGGATGCAGGTTATGCACTGGAGCCATGGCTGATGACACCCATCAGAAAGCGCACACACACCTGAACAGGAACACCATAATGAGGCACACGCACAAACACGTAATGTGATAGGCGTGTGTTTGGGCTGCTCAAGTCACGGTTCCGGTGTCTGGACACATCTGGTGGAGCCTTGTAGTACACACCAACTACATGTATGTAAATTGTCATGGTATGTGCTATGCTACATAATATGATCTTGCGAAAACAGCTGCAGCAGGACCAACATAGGGCCGGGCCAAACAGCCCCCCACCATTGCCAAGGCCATCACAGGCAGAGAGTGACTCAGAGGAGGAACAACCTGAGCCTGCCCCAGTAGGCAGAAGGAGGCGTGCCCAGTATGCCCTGGCCTTGGCAAAGAGGCAATGCATAGCACATACACTGGCTCAGTAGGAACCCTGGGAATGATACTCCTCTCTGACTCACTCATATAGTAACAGGGATGCCTAACATGACACAACCTGCTCTCAAACATGTACAGAGAGTGTAGTATGTGCATCTGACAGAGGCAGCCCTGCAGCACCACCTGAGGCATGATTGCCATGTGTTAAGCAATGTAACACCATCTAGTATATGCAAACATGAAGACCCTGCCTAACATCTCACCCTCACCAAGCATGATGCCACACTATGAAGACAAGAAGATCAAGTACAATAATTGGCTGAAGTAATGCAGTCAGTCAAAGGGGAGCCAATGTGTTACAGGCTGGGAAGATATGCGGAGTTTGACATGATGCACCACCTGCTAGGGTGGCATGCACCTATCATGCCATGCCCCATGGATACTGGCAAAGGCTGTCAGTACCCACAGCATGCCCTGAATAGGTAAGTCTCAAAACACAAACCCAACCTCATAGGTTCTACAAGGGATAGGAACCTAGATGTAATACTAACCCATGACAGATGTATAAACAGCAAGATGTGTGCAGTGTAAACGCACACAGTAAGGAGAATGTAGATACCAGTCCTGTAATAGAGAACTGGGCAAGGCTCACATCAGCACTAACACTACCAGGTCACACCTCATACTGTGCTATACAGCCGCAAAACATGGAACAAGCTACAAAAGGAGGGTGACTAGCAAGAAATGGCAAGGATAACCACACCCCATGTTGGTACCACAACAAGAAGCAGCATGGAATATCCATGGTCAAATACCAATGGCTAAAACTGCCTCGCAGTATATAGCCTGCTGCAGACCACTGTCCTAATACCAGGAACAGCACCTGGCCTATGTCCGAATTCATGAATATATCAAGCCCCCAAACCACATTATATTGCTCGACTGAAAATACCCAGACATACACCGGTAGCATTGTACTAGCACCAACACAGTAGGAGAAAATTACCCAGATTCCATAAACCAAAATGCCCAGGAACAATGTACTACTCCCACAAGAGGGGTAAGCATACTGGATGTGATAATCAGCAACATGTGTACTGGATGGCAAGATGAGAAGTGTACCCCTCACTGGTAAGACCAGACCATAGAGTAATCACACTGGATATACACATCTGACCCCAGTCCCTGGCCAGAATACCACAGTGAAAAATGTGTAAAGTATAGGTTGCAGCCCTCAAAACTGATGTTGAATCCACAAAAGGCCCTGTGCAAGTGCAGAATATGGGACACACCACAGAACATGTTATACAGGCATTCCATGAACATAGCCAGGAATGCTTGGGTATGCAATCACAAATAACAACAACACACAATGCCATACCCGCGGGCATCTGGTATGCTGGCCTCCAGCCATTACCAAACCATGCAAGAGAATGAGGAAGATACCACATGATAGAGCAAACATAAAAGGGAAGTAATCACTGACCAGTAGTATGGCGACAACATATGTCCACACATACAATCCACTAAGTCCAGCCACAACAAGTATAATCTATGAATCCAGAGGCAATGTGACGCTAGTACCAAGTACACAGACAACCACAACATCCCCCAATAAATACAAACATATGTGATAGATGCATCCATGTATCCAAACCAGAGGTTGAGCTCCAACAACTCAGTACTGTCAACACTAGTCAGGAGGAGAAGGTAACCAAATATACCACAAACCCAGTCCCACATAGACCTACCACAACTGTAAACCAAACACATAAACACAGACAAATATTCCCGGAGGCCTTAATTACAAACACACCACACCAACAGACGCCTCCAAAGTAGATCACAAGCAACCACAACCTTCAAACATAGCACATGCAATGAATAGTACGCAAAGCTGGTGTGCCAAACAGTCACAGGCCCGAAGGAGAAACAACATGCCTGATACAGTCGTAATAGGTGTCTGTATAGGCAGACACACAGCTGTCCCACTCACCAGACTGAACAAGGGAAAGGGTAGAGTAAGCTGCTTGTAGGTAGCCACAAAATGCCACTTAACACAAGTACGCAGGTCACCCCAAAGCAAGCAGAAATATGATGCACTCAATGTCCATGCTGGTGTGAATTACCTGAGATGTACCTCCCTGGTCAACATCAAATGAGACATGGATGGTCCCTCCAAGTATGTACCCCAGAGCGGGATGACACTGGCTGTGTGCAGCATCCAACCCTCACCAAGAATGATGCCACAGTACAAACACAGAATGCTCATGTTTAACAGCTGGCAGTTACAGCTGTCAGTCCAAGAGGGTGTAATGTGTGTCTGCTTGAGATGTCAAGCATGACAAGCCATGCTGCTGTTACAGGGATGGCTGTCAGCTGTTACCCATGTGCGTCTGGATACTGGATAAGGCCTTTGCCACCTCCATAGAGCCGTATGTAGGCAAGGCCAAAAAGACTACCCACCACCCTAGAAAACATAAGTGGTAGGAAACATAAGGGTAATGCTGACCAATGCCAGATGTGTAAACTACAATATGCATGCCCCTGAGGCACTTCCCATTATGGAGAACATTGATGCCTGTCCAGTGACAGAAGCATGCTGCAGGCCTAGTGATAGCACACCAGCACTACTAGGTTATACCACATACCATGTGTTATGGCCCCAACACCTGCACCAAGACATCAAAGGAGGGGGAGTATCCATATGCAGCACAGACACCCATATAGCCAGGTAACTGACAATGAACAAAGCAGCGGACACCACCCATGTGCACATAACTGTAGTCAAAACTGCTGTACAGTCTGTAGCATGTGACAGACCACACTCTCACACACCAGAACCCCACCCAGACATCCGAAGACACTGGACAGTATGGATGTCCCACCAAATACCAGACAAGGTACACAAAGTACCACATAGGTGTCAAACCATTATGTATGCAAGGAGTCATCAGGGACCTAGGGACACAGGTCGACATTAATCTGTCATGTGACAGCCACAATGCCAATGTGGCTATGAAGACTGTTGATACTGGACACCGTATCATGAAAGGATTCACATCAACATCAACAGAGGTCACTGTGCCGCTGTACTGTTCCCTTATCAGACCCATAATCTAGTACAATGACTCATATGGGATGTACCATACGTGACACCTGCAGCAGTTCGGAAGACCTCATAGTTACCCCACCAACAGGATAAAGGGTGTGAAATATATGTCATATGCTGCCTGGCTGTAGACACCCCAGCTGACTGCAGTCACACACTGCCTACACAGAGGCATTGTATGTCTGTTGTACAGGCCATGTCCAACACAGGAGTAATGGACATGCTACACCACAGGAAATCAAAGCCATTGGAGCTGTGAGAGTCACAGATGCCAACCTCAACACATAATAAAATAAGATGCGCTGGAGGGACAGATACATAACCCATAGGCTCCCCACACCCAGAAACAGGATCCCAATCCATGGTAGGCAGAGCCCTCACTGACACCCCTCAACAGGAATATTGCCAAGTGGATGGATGACTGTACATGTATACTGGGGTCCCCACTGTGTCACGACCAGACAGAGGCACAGTGAAGAACCTTATAAATGGCCATAATTGAACATAGCAAGGGGTGTCTGAGGGCACACATACTCTAGCTAGGCTTACTAATGGCCTAGGGTGTCTAGCCTACTATGAACCCATGAACCTATGAAGATACAAAACGTACAGGACACTAAGGATAATCACAAGGCTTACCCAACTGATGGTAGGAACCATGTTGGGCATCCACAGATATGCTCCGAATCACACAGATATTACAAACAACATACCAAACACACACACATATTGCTAACATACAACCTGTCAGGTGCAGTGCAAACACCCCCCCACGAGTGCAAAATACCTATCCCAGCAGATGGTCCCCTGACATTGCAGATGCTGAGGTAACAGCCATCATCTGCAAAGCAGAACACACAGCAGCAAAGGTATGTGATGTTGTCCTGTGCTGAGGCCAACATGGACCCCAAGAGTAATGGAATGCAAAATCACACTACTGGCCAATGTCAGCCTTACCACAGGATATGTACCCAAAGAGCAGTGTACAACAACAGTGGTCCATCACAACAAAGGTGTTGCCTGAATGGATACTCCAAACTACCACCCCAGGATCCTGACAAGCTTGTTCTGCACAGCTATGGAAAGGATCAGTATGTACCGCAGACAGAAGGCTAATGTGGACCTACTGACACTGGACCCTACACACTGTGGCTGTTGTAACTGCAGAACCGGCCCCTAAACATGTCTGACCCATTTGAAGCAGTCATTAAGGTCATTGATGAGGGCTATGTGGTCCACACAGCGTAGCTGGACCATGCACATGCTTCTAGATAATACCGTACATGTTCAGTATGGATATGTTCACCAGCTTAAATATACACCCCTATGTCAGTAGAGGGGTTGCAAAGCAGACCAAGGACAGAACTGACATGGTCAGACATGCCGCATCCATGTCAGACTACAAAGCGGATATGAGTGGCATCCCACAAGGCCTGGTCTTGGCCCCCCCCCGTTCTGTATACATGTCCCATAGGTATAGGCCAACATGGAAGGACTGTGACTGATCATGTATGCAGAGGAGTACAAACAGCCCACCATATCCGACCCCCAGCTGACACAAGCAACCCACAAAAGGGCCACCTACAAACAGACAACTGTAGCCATAGCCATGTCAGCAAGCTAATCTGAGAACTGTGTATAGACAACCACCGTGGATATACAGTAAGTGCCCACAAATTACCACACAGGTGTTAACCCATGAGGCACCCAACATGTAATGTGAGACCTGGGTACAAAAGGTGATAAATATCCTGCACTAGACAAACATGTGTCTGTAGTGTTCATGAAACATGTACCATATACCCACCCAAAAAAACCCAAAAAAACCCCTTG
>NC_056733.1:1521677497-1521879997 GCF_019279795.1 Protopterus annectens
GCTCCTGCTTCTGACCTTCTCCTTTGCTTTTAAAGGTTTAGTAGAGTCTACAAAATACCTTATAACTAACTTTGCCATTACACCAGTTTTGAGTTATCAGGTTTTAAAACAATTACCCTTTTGAAGCAAATATATAAATAAAGCATTCCTGTTTCACTTAATGCCACCCCATAAACAGTTAAATATGATGTGCAAATGCAACGTCAAGATTGTCTTAACATAGGCATTTCCCCTATAAAAAGACACTTCATTTCCTCTGTGTGCACTGCACCCTGAGGGCAGGATTCACGAAGGCTTGCACGGAGTGTAAGAGACGTGCAACACTCCATGCAAGCCTCGCGATCCAAGAACAGCCCTAAACTCCGTGTAAGAGACCAGCTAAAACGTCTCTTACATGGACTGGGCATGGACATGATAAATACCTCACTTGCATCCAAAAGGTATGCAAATGAGGTATATTAGCGATCCACGAAGCAGAAACCAGTCCATGTAGGAGACGTTTTAGCTGCAGAAATGTACTCAGTTGACAACTGAGTACATTTCTGCAAAATCCACAACGGAGCGATGTCAGCTCCAAAAAAAGGTTGCATATGATTCAGGCAGCATGCCAATGGCCAAATATGTGGCCATTGGCAAGATAACTCGATGCAAAAATATTAAAAATATAATTTTTTTTTCCGGCAATTGCCGATGTTTAAACCCAGCGCTGTATGAAACCATAAAAAAGAAGGTTATAAACCCACAAATGTGGGTTTCATGCAATACATGGAATGACAATGCAGGGACCAGCAGACTAAAACCAACATGGCCACCGTGTAGTGGTTGCTGAGGTGGGAAGCTGAGTCTAAGACATGTAACTAAGCATTAGTAGGCAATCTCATGCAAATGAGGGTTCGGATACTGAATCTCACAGTCACATACCAAATGAGCACAGTCTGAGTAGTGTAAGAGATAGAAAAGAGGGAGAAATAGAGTAGGAGATAGGTGACATCACAGGGGGGAATGGTAGAAAGAAATGCAGTTCACTGGAGGCCAGTGTAACATGACAGATGACAGGCACAGATCATGGAAAGAGGTGTGCCACTAGATAAGTCATGGAAAGTCAAGAAATGGAAGGTGTACACTGTTACCTACACCAAAGTTTCTTGCTGGCCATGCATGCGCACGTGTGCGCACCATGAAGCACGAGTACGACAGTGTGTGTGCGTGTAAGGCAGTCTGAGCATGTGGGAGCGTGCTGGAAGATGTTTAACACTGTTTGTGCGGGTGTGCGTGCGTGTAGGGCAGGCTGAGTATGTTGCAGGCTGTTGGCAGACGTGTAACAGTGTTTGCTCAGGTGTACGCGCGTTTAAATCCAAATAAGTAGATTCTGAACTGTGTAAGCATGTGTGCGCGCGTGTAAGCCACTGTGAGCGTGTTTCAGATAGTATGCAAGTTGCTCCCCCCTGAGGAAACAGAGAGGAAAAAGGAAGCAACAGAATTAATAGGAAGCTAGCAGGGATAACTGCTGAAGCTAGCAGGTGAAAACAATTAGAAGCAGGCAATTACACAGGCAGAATAGTAGCCCAGCCCAGCACTTAAAACTCTGCAAACAGTAGTGCAGGATGTTTCCATTAAGAGACACTGCAAGACAGGAGTAAGCTAATAGAAGTGAAAACTGAAAAAGCTTCACTCAGAGCAGAAATGTTAGGGGCTGCCATAGCTGTCATAATGAGACATAGGCGACTTGCTGAGAGTGGTGACAATGCAGATGGTGCCAGACAACCCACAGTGAGGAGACGGAGAAGAGTGTACAGGCCCAGGGTCACCTACCATGGATTACATGAGCTGGAGATAGTAGAGAGCTATAGAGTGGACAGAGAGCTCCTGCAGCAAATTGTTGAGCTGTGCAGGCCACGCCTCACACACAGAACCAACAGAGAGGAACCCATCCCAGTGGAAACCAAGGTATGTGTTGGCCTAAGAATACTAGCAACAGGTACCTTCCAGAGACAAACTGGCGATATGATGGGGATATCACAGGCATCAGCCTCCAGGGTACTACACCAGTTCCTGGATGCCATGTCAGCACATGACGGTGATCATGTATATTTCTCCAATGCCCGTGAGGTATTGGCCAGCAATATGCGTCTCTTCCAGCAAATAGCGGAATACCCTGAGGTACTGGGTGCAATAGACTGCACGCACATACGCATCAAAGCACCAGCCAGTGAGCGGGGTAGGGCCTACATTAACCGCAAGGGCTTCCCCTCCATCAACTGCCAGGTTGTGTGTGATGCCCAGGGCATAATAATGAATGTGTGTGCTGGCTGCCCTGGGAGTTATCACGATTCCCACATCTGGCATTTGACACAGCTGTACCAGACATTTGCCAATGGGGACATCCCACATGGACACCTAGTGGGGGATGCAGGTTATGCACTGGAGCCATGGCTGATGACACCCATCAGAAACGCACACACACCTGAACAGGAACACCATAATGAGGCACACGCACAAACACGTAATGTGATAGAGCGTGTGTTTGGGCTGCTCAAGTCACGGTTCCGGTGTCTGGACACATCTGGTGGAGCCTTGTAGTACACACCAACTACATGTATGTAAATTGTCATGGTATGTGCTATGCTACATAATATGATCTTGCGAAAACAGCTGCAGCAGGACCAACATAGGGCCGGGCCAAACAGCCCCCCACCATTGCCAAGGCCATCACAGGCAGAGAGTGACTCAGAGGAGGAACAACCTGAGCCTGCCCCAGTAGGCAGAAGGAGGCGTGCCCAGTATGCCCTGGCCTTGGCAAAGAGGCAATGCATAGCACATACACTGGCTCAGTAGGAACCCTGGGAATGATACTCCTCTCTGACTCACTCATATAGTAACAGGGATGCCTAACATGACACAACCTGCTCTCAAACATGTACAGAGAGTGTAGTATGTGCATCTGACAGAGGCAGCCCTGCAGCACCACCTGAGGCATGATTGCCATGTGTTAAGCAATGTAACACCATCTAGTATATGCAAACATGAAGACCCTGCCTAACATCTCACCCTCACCAAGCATGATGCCACACTATGAAGACAAGAAGATCAAGTACAATAATTGGCTGAAGTAATGCAGTCAGTCAAAGGGGAGCCAATGTGTTACAGGCTGGGAAGATATGGAGTTTGACATGATGCACCACCTGCTAGGGTGGCATGCACCTATCATGCCATGCCCCATGGATACTGGCAAAGGCTGTCAGTACCCACAGCATGCCCTGAATAGGTAAGTCTCAAAACACAAACCCAACCTCATAGGTTCTACAAGGGATAGGAACCTAGATGTAATACTACCCCATGACAGATGTATAAACAGCAAGATGTGTGCAGTGTAAACGCACACAGTAAGGAGAATGTAGATACCAGTCCTGTAATAGAGAACTGGGCAAGGCTCACATCAGCACCCTAACACTACCAGGTCACACCTCATACTGTGCTATACAGCCGCAAAACATGGAACAAGCTACAAAAGGAGGGTGACTAGCAAGAAATGGCAAGGATAACCACACCCCCATGTTGGTACCACAACAAGAAGCAGCATGGAATATCCATGGTCAAATACCAATGGCTAAAACTGCCTCGCAGTATATAGCCTGCTGCAGACCACTGTCCTAATACCAGGAACAGCACCTGGCCTATGTCGGAATGCATGAATATATCAAGCCCCCCAAACCACATTATATTTCTCGACTGAAAATACCCAGACATACACCGGTAGCATTGTACTAGCACCAACACAGTAGGAGAAAATTACCCAGATTCCATAAACCAAAATGCCCAGGAACAATGTACTACTCCCACAAGAGGGGTAAGCATACTGGATGTGATAATCAGCAACATGTGTACTGGATGGCAAGATGAGAAGTGTACCCCTCACTGGTAAGACCAGACCATAGAGTAATCACACTGGATATACACACCCTGACCCCAGTCCCTGGCCAGAATACCACAGTGAAAAACATGTGTAAAGTATAGGTTGCAGCCCTCAAAACTGATGTTGAATCCACAAAAGGCCCTGTGCAAGTGCAGAATATGGGACACACCACAGAACATGTTATACAGGCATTCCATGAACATAGCCAGGAATGCTTGGAGTATGCAATCACAAATAACAACAACACACAATGCCATACCCGCAGGCATCTGGTATGCTGGCCTCCAGCCATTACCAAACCATGCAAGAGAATGAGGAAGATACCACATGATAGAGCAAACATAAAAAGGGAAGTAATCACTGACCAGTAGTATGGCGACAACATATGTCCACACATACAATCCACTAAGTCCAGCCACAACAAGTATAATCTATGAATCCAGAGGCAATGTGACGCTAGTACCAAGTACACAGACAACCACAACATCCCCCAATAAATACAAACATATGTGATAGATGCATCCATGTATCCAAACCAGAGGTTGAGCTCCAACAACTCAGTACTGTCAACACTAGTCAGGAGGAGAAGGTAACCAAATATACCACAAACCCAGTCCCACATAGACCTACCACAACTGTAAACCAAACACATAAACACAGACAAATATTCCCGGAGGCCTTAATTACAAACACACCACACCAACAGACGCCTCCAAAGTAGATCACAAGCAACCACAACCTTCAAACATAGCACATGCAATGAATAGTACGCAAAGCTGGTGTGCCAAACAGTCACAGGCCCGAAGGAGAAACAACATGCCTGATACAGTCGTAATAGGTGTCTGTATAGGCAGACACACAGCTGTCCCACTCACCAGACTGAACAAGGGAAAGGGTAGAGTAAGCTGCTTGTAGGTAGCCACAAAATGCCACTTAACACAAGTACGCAGGTCACCCCAAAGCAAGCAGAAATATGATGCACTCAATGTCCATGCTGGTGTGAATTACCTGAGATGTACCTCCCTGGTCAACATCAAATGAGACATGGATGGTCCCTCCAAGTATGTACCCCAGAGCGGGATGACACTGGCTGTGTGCAGCATCCAACCCTCACCAAGAATGATGCCACAGTACAAACACAGAATGCTCATGTTTAACAGCTGGCAGTTACAGCTGTCAGTCCAAGAGGGTGTAATGTGTGTCTGCTTGAGATGTCAAGCATGACAAGCCATGCTGCTGTTACAGGGATGGCTGTCAGCTGTTACCCATGTGCGTCTGGATACTGGATAAGGCCTTTGCCACCTCCATAGAGCCGTATGTAGGCAAGGCCAAAAAGACTACCCACCACCCTAGAAAACATAAGTGGTAGGAAACATAAGGGTAATGCTGACCAATGCCAGATGTGTAAACTACAATATGCATGCCCCTGAGGCACTTCCCATTATGGAGAACATTGATGCCTGTCCAGTGACAGAAGCATGCTGCAGGCCTAGTGATAGCACACCAGCACTACTAGGTTATACCACATACCATGTGTTATGGCCCCAACACCTGCACCAAGACATCAAAGGAGGGGGAGTATCCATATGCAGCACAGACACCCATATAGCCAGGTAACTGACAATGAACAAAGCAGCGGACACCACCCATGTGCACATAACTGTAGTCAAAACTGCTGTACAGTCTGTAGCATGTGACAGACCACACTCTCACACACCAGAACCCCACCCAGACATCCGAAGACACTGGACAGTATGGATGTCCCACCAAATACCAGACAAGGTACACAAAGTACCACATAGGTGTCAAACCATTATGTATGCAAGGAGTCATCAGGGACCTAGGGACACAGGTCGACATTAATCTGTCATGTGACAGCCACAATGCCAATGTGGCTATGAAGACTGTTGATACTGGACACCGATCATGAAAGGATTCACATCAACATCAACAGAGGTCACTGTGCCGCTGTACTGTTCCCTTATCAGACCCATAATCTAGTACAATGACTCATATGGGATGTACCATGCATGACACCTGCAGCAGTTCGGAAGACCTCATAGTTACCCCACCAACAGGATAAAGGGTGTGAAATATATGTCATATGCTGCCTGGCTGTAGACACCCCAGCTGACTGCAGTCACACACTGCCTACACAGAGGCATTGTATGTCTGTTGTACCAGGCCATGTCCAACACAGGAGTAATGGACATGCTACACCACAGGAAATCAAAGCCATTGGAGCTGTGAGAGTCACAGATGCCAACCTCAACACATAATAAAATAAGATGCGCTGGAGGGACAGATACATAACCCATAGGCTCCCCACACCCAGAAACAGGATCCCAATCCATGGTAGGCAGAGCCCTCACTGACACCCCTCAACAGGAATATTGCCAAGTGGATGGATGACCGTACATGTATACTGGGGGTCCCCACTGTGTCACGACCAGACAGAGGCACAGTGAAGAACCTCATAAATGGCCATAATTGAACATAGCAAGGGGTGGCGAAAGACACACATACTCTAGCTAGGCTTACTAATGGCCTAGGGTGTCTAGCCTACTATGAACCCATGAACCTATGAAGATACAACACGTACAGGACACTAAGGATAATCACAAGGCTTACCCAACTGATGGTAGGAACCATGTTGGGCATCCACAGATATGCTCGAATCACACAGATATTACAAACAACATACCAAACACACACACATATTGCTAACATACAACCTGTCAGGTGCAGTGCAAATACCCCCCCCGAGTGCAAAATACCTATCCCAGCAGATGGTCCCCTGACATTGCAGATGCTGAGGTAACAGCCATCATCTGCAAAGCAGAACACACAGCAGCAAAGGTATGTGATGTTGTCCTGTGCTGAGGCCAACATGGACCCCAAGAGTAATGGAATGCAAAATCACACTACTGGCCAATGTCAGCCTTACCACAGGATATGTACCCAAAGAGCAGTGTACAACAACAGTGGTCCATCACAACAAAGGTGTTGCCTGAATGGATACTCCAAACTACCACCCCAGGATCCTGACAAGCTTGTTCTGCACAGCTATGGAAAGGATCAGTATGTACCGCAGACAGAAGGCTAATGTGGACCTACTGACACTGAACCCTACACACTGTGGCTGTTGTAACTACAGAACCAGCCCCTAAACATGTCTGACCCATTTGAAGCAGTCATTAAGGTCATTGATGAGGGCTATGTGGTCCACACAGCGTAGCTGGACCATGCACATGCTTCTAGATAATACCGTACATGTTCAGTATGGATATGTTCACCAGCTTAAATATACACCCCTATGTCAGTAGAGGGGTTGCAAAGCAGACCAAGGACAGAACTGACATGGTCAGACATGCCGCATCCATGTCAGACTACAAAGCGGATATGAGTGGCATCCCACAAGGCCTGGTCTTGGCCCCCCCCACCCCCGTTCTGTATACATGTCCCATAGGTATAGGCCAACATGGAAGGACTGTGACTGATCATGTATGCAGAGGAGTACAAACAGCCCACCATATCCGACCCCAGCTGACACAAGCAACCCACAAAAGGGCCACCTACAAACAGACAACTGTAGCCATAGCCATGTCAGCAAGCTAATCGCAGAACTGTGTATAGACAACCACCGTGGATATACAGTAAGTGCCCACAAATTACCACACAGGTGTTAACCCATGAGGCACCCAACATGTAATGTGAGACCTGGGTACAAAAGGTGATAAATATCCTGCACTGGACAAACATGTGTCTGTAGTGTTCGCAGAAACATGTACCATATACCCACCCAAACATGAAGGCTGGCAGATGTAGATAAGGGGAACTCACTCTGGCTCTGCAGCCATCCTCCATCAGCATCACAACTGACTACAATAGCCCCTGTGGGATATACCACAGCAGACACCTCCAACAACTGTAAAGTCCAAAACAGTACCCCACCAGGGGTAGCAAAGAGCATGAACAGATGCCATGTGTTGCCTGAGTAAACAAACTGCAGCCCCACACACCGCCATCCTTCCCAGCTACAGGAAAGCTGTGCCTGATGTATGAAGCCATGTCCAACCTGGAATGAATGAACATGTTGCACCTTGTACAATCTGAGTGGCAGTGAGCTATGCACATGAGAGACCTGAACCCCAGCACTGACATACATAGGACAAGCTGTACAGAATGATCCATAACACAGAAGGCACCCCCACACTTCAGTAAACTCCTGGTACAGGTCAGCCAGAGTGCCACATATCGACACCCCTCAATAGGCATCCTGATGAGTGTATGGGAGATGGTAGGCTACCCTGGGTATCACTGTTATGTCAGAGGTAGACAGAGGCACAGTATACCAACCATGACATATGTATTGGCAAACTCCAGTTACAATGTGTGTCGAAGGACAAGCACACCCTGTGACTACCATCAGAAATGGCCTACAGAACATCGCTAGTGTTTGCCAATGTCCACCCATGTTGTGGAATACACTAGCAATGTTGGACGAGCCTGGTGTAGGTAGTCCATATCTGAATATATTGCAACATGGTCATATGTGCACAACTGCCCCTACACAGTCTGTTGTGCTCACTATGAAGATGTCAAGCAGTGATAGGACTAAAGCCCAGGATACTGTCCACTACAGTGAAAGTACCGAACCAGTACACTATACGGTACTACAGTGCTAGGTCATTATGAAAGTATGTTGAGAACTGTCTGCAAAGTATCCCATGCAATTCCTGCAGGCACAGTATAATCCCTGTTGTGGCAGACACGAAGCAGTTGGCCAGTTAGTACACAACATGACACCCAGCACACAATCATAAACGTGCGATAATGTCGAAGGTCACACACACCCAAATATGTGTTGGACTTCAGAGTGCAACATATGGAAATCTCACACTGGGCATGCTCGCACACTTTGATAAATGAGGCATATGTCAGACAACATGCCATGGAAAGGTTGAACTGGGCATGCCCACACACTAAGGCCATATCTCTGTGTAGCAGTTGGCCACACATATCTGGTATTTGTACGTGTCAGTCCAGGAACCAACCACAACACAGCAATCAGCCCAGTGCACACAGTAAATGACCACAGAGACATAAGTGATATAGTGGATCGCCATCATATGCAAACATCTGCCACAGATACACAAGTTGGTCATAAGAACAGGGAATGCTATGGCAATAAAGACCTGCAAACAGTAGAACAGCACAACAAATATTGTGCATCCGACAATTGAACATATGGGTGTAGAGGTCAATACTAGGCTTCTTGCCCCAGGGAATGACAGCTCAGCCAGAGTGTGCTTGGCATCTGCATCCCCAGGATAGTAGGCTACCATGCCACTGTAAAGTAGGTCACAGAAGGCAACATGTGAGGCTAGTGAGCTGTGCCTCTGTCAAGCAGGGGCACCGTGGAGGTCTCAGGGATTGAATGTGCTAAGCCACAGCCATGTTGTCGGTGTGTGCTGTGAGAGGGTTGTTGAGGATCTCTGACAGTAGGTGTCCATCAATAACAGACTGAGGGGAGCCCTATCTGCATTCTCTGGATGATTCCACTGTCAACACTGTGTTGTAATGAGTATGTGTGAATGAAGTGCCGTGTTGGAACTGTCCACAGATGTCCTCCCTCTGTGGGCTACAGCTCTGCAATGTATTAGGTCACTCTGTCTGTTGAACGGTGCATATATGGCCGGTGTACAGCAGACAGGTGTCTTGTTGTGGAGCAGTCATGGGTATATGTGGGATAGCATGACCAATGCAAACTGTACCCATGCTCATAGGATGCAAGTGTCAAGGATTATGCTGAGTGGCCAGTATAGTCCTCCAGCATGGGTCCTCTGAAGTCATCCACTCCAGTCTACACAAGTGTAGAGTCTGCTTGTGCTAAACACAGTTTGTGTGCAGTGACAACCTTGTCTGGGGGTGGAGATGAGATATGGATGTCCAGGGAAAGGTGGTCATGGTCAGATATCAACAATGGTGGTCTACCTCTGGTGTGAAACAGTGAGTACCCACGTTGCAGATGGACAGGTGCAATATGTATTCACCCATGTGGCTGTGGTGTGTGGTTCTGCCATAGCACATGGACCCACAAATTGTAGTGGCTGTAGGGTAAAGTGGTAGAGGCCTGAGTAGTTCTCACACACAATATGCCTGTACCTGATGTTAACAACTGGAATGGTGTATGTGAATATCTGCATATCCTGGCTCTGTTCCCAGGGAAGCTAAGTGTGTGTCCTGGATGTGGGTGTGGTGTTCTGGACTGGTTGTGTTGTGTGTTACAGGTCCTGTGGACCCAAAGCATGGTATAGAACATAACCTGCCAGTGCGATGTGCATATCTGACCCTGACGTAGGTGGCTGCAAAGGCATATATATGTTATCCCCCACCTGACAGGTAGTACTACATCTACATACCTCTGTGGAAATAAAGATGTCAGCACCCTAGAAATACTAGAGGTGCAGAACAGATGCCCAGTAATTCAGATAGTGCACTCTGCTAATGCGTCTCCCTCAAGTGTCATAATATAGTTAGGTAGGGGTTCGAATCCTGCAAATGCTCTGTGTGTGTGTGGGTGAGTGGGGTTTGTGTGTGTGAGAGGGAAATGTCCCTTTTGGCAACTGGGAGAACACACTACAGGATGCACACTCCCCTTTCTAAACACAGATGATGTCAGCACCCTATAAGTACAGCAGGAGAAGGGGAGCCTCCCAGTAATGCGAATAGAGCGCTCTGCTAATGCGTCTGTCTCGAGTGTCATAACATAGTTAGGTAGTGGTTTGAATCCTGCAAATGACAAGTGTGTGTGTTTGGATGAGGGGGGTTACTGTGTGTGAGGGAAATGTCCCTTTTGGCAACTGGGAGAACACACTACAGGATGCACACTCTCCTTTCTAAACACAGATGATGTCAGCACCCTATAAGTACAGCAGGAGAAAGGAAGCCTCCCAGTAATGTGAATAGCGCACTCTGCTAATGCGTTTCTCCTGAGTATCGTAATGTAGTTAGGTAGGAGTTTGAAACCTGTAAATGGCATGTGTGTGTGTTTGGATGTGAGGAGTTCGTGTGTGTGCATTTCCCTATGAAAAACATGTTAGTTTTGACAATCAGGAGATCACACTACCTGATGCACATTACCCTTTCAAAATACTGATGTTGTCAGCACCCTATAAGTATAGTCAGAGAAGAGGAACTATCTAGTAAACCGAATAGTGCGCTTTGCTAATGCGTCTCTCTCACGTGTCATGACTTAATTAGGTAGGGGAATGAATCCTGCAAATGGCAAGTGTGCATGTGTGTGGGGGTAGTAGGGTGTGTGTAAATGCAAGTGTGAGTGCACAGATCCATTTGGCAAATACTACAATACACCAGATGCTGCATACTCCCCCAGTAAACACAGGGATGTCACCACACTATCAGCACAGCCAAACAGGGCTAGTTGGCTAGTAATGCCAATAGTGTGCTCTGCTACTGTGTCTATTACCATTGTCAGAGTACAGATAGGTATGTTTTGGTAACCCACAACTGTCACGTGTGGTTCTGTCACACAGTATGACCTTGTGTGGGTGTTTGTACATAACAATGCATGCCATTGCCTAAACCAGCAATGGCATTGCACACATGATGTATGTGTGTGACACATACACATAAATACCTGTGACCTGCAGTAGTTATCATGTCTGACACATGCTTCGTGTGGATAAATGGTATTTGCAATGTATACTGTGTCTTACTGTGCAGGGTCCGCACGTGGTATGTCCCTATACAGTGTGGGTGTCTATGGTGAAAGACCTATAGCAGGGGATACACATCTGGTCTGGGCCATATAGTGTACATGTAGTCGATGTACAGGTGCTGCATGTTCCCACCTGTTGTGGTAGTGGTAACATGTCATTCCACTGCAATTCAGTGACCACATGCTGTGAACTCTTCAACTAGTGTGTTGTAGCTACAGTAATGCTCACACACAATGTTTGGCTGGATGCAGTACGGCCTTATAAACACAGTTCTTGAGACTGTCATATTGCCAGTGTTGTTATGGAGGATAGGTGGTCTTCCTGTGTATGTGAGGGTTGTGTGTGCCAGGCTATGAACCAGATGGCAGTCCGACACACTGTCATCTGCACATGAGTAGGCCCTGATGGTTTGTGCTGTGCCAACAACCTGGAGGTGTGTGTATCTGTGTTACCTTGGGATACCACCCCCCTATCCATGTGTGTTACATGTGTAGGGGGCAACAGGCATGGTATGGGGCATAACCTGTCAGTGATAGGTAACACCTGTGAGCCATGAATCATGAATCTGGTACTGCACAGACATTGCAGTTCACCGTGCTGAGGGCAGTGTCTGGTGCATGCATCTTCCAGTGTACACTGCTGTTGTTGTGTAGCAGCACTGTTAGTGTCCTAACCTGTGTGATACCCACAGAGGTCGCTATGTAAACCATGTCCTGCAGCATAAGGCAGTATGTGTGTACCAAAGAGCTTTGCCATTATACATCGGGCCATGGGTGTCACATGCAAGATGACCCATGCACATCATTGTGGCTTCCCTAGCATGTAAGCACACGTTGACAGCCAGTGGATACCCTATGAATGACAGTGGAGACTTAGCATAATGTAGACATACAACACCCTTCCCACATATAGTGGTAGAATACCTGGTGAGGGTATGTTGGCAACCAACATCAGGCTCATACTGGCCTGTGCCACATGCTGAGAGATCCATTCTATGTTCCCTATCATGTAGTCCAGGGAGGTATGTCTCAGGCAGCCACACTGGCATGGTCAATGAGTGAGTCATATCTGTCCATGCCTCTGACTGACCTGTATGCATGTGTGCTGTGGTGGACCATAGTGCCCCTGAGTCATATCACTGTGACCTTCACCAGATACAGCCTGTTGAGCGGGACCCCAGTGCAGCACACAAGACAGGTACCTGACACGTCTGTAGCAGGTGTGTTGTGTAGCCCTACAAGCTGTGAGTGTGTGGCACAGGGGATGTGCGTGCCATGTGTGGCATGTGCTCTGTTCTGACGGAACATATGCCTGTGTGCCAGCTGCAGAGGTGTGTGATGCCCAGGCAGGCTGCTATTCTGAGTCCCCACGTATGCCCCAGTGTGTTCAGCATGCTGTCAGTGTGTGTCAATGTCTGACTGGTATTGTCGTCACTGTAATATATTGTATTGATTTATTTATTTATCCTACATTTGTTGACTGGGATAGCCCGACTGGATGCATGTCCATTTCCAGGGGAGGCCCGTGGAGACAAGCTACGAGGGTAGCAGATACAGCATTACATAATACTAGCATTACATATTACAAACGGATTATTTACAGAGATTACATAAGTAAGCAAGTCAAACATATTCCACAGGTTAATGTTAGACATGAGCACAAGTCAGGATTAAATTAAAATTACACAGTAAAGTGGTTCACAGATTTTACACATTTGAGTTAGCCAGGCTTGATACATTGACATAGCCAGTTAAGTGACAAATGTTGTTTGAGTCTACTGTTAAATTGACCTAAGGTGGACAGTAGGGTAATATCAGCTGGAAGTGAGTTCCAGGATCTACTTACAGGGTTTGCAAAGAGAGAATCACCGGCTGTGTTATTAAACTTGCTAGTCTGAAGTAGTACTTTGTTAGAGGATCGAAGCGGTCTAGGATTGTTATAGGGGTGATAATATTTGAAGTGCAGGAGTATTGTCTGGATTATAGAGGATTTTATAGGCCATAATCAGTTGGTTATACTGTATTAGGCTGGGTATTGCAAGCCAACTAAGCTGATTTAGATTGATGCAATGATGTGTCCTAAAAGGCAGCCCAGTGGCAAACCTGGCAATGTGGTTGTAGCAAATTGAGTGTTTGTTAAGGACAGTCTTGTTCATATTCGAGAGTAGGGGGGATGCATACAGAAGGGTTGAAACAAGGTGTGAGCGAGCTATGGCACCTTTAGCTGGAGGGGCTAGGAAGGCTTTAATTCTGTAAAGTGGCCCTAGTTTTCTATTGATGGCTTTGATAATCTGGTTAACATGTATGTCACATTTGAGATTATTGTCTATGATGACACCTAATAGTTTCGGAGATGGGTCAGGGGAGATTATTGTGCCATCAGTTGATGTTATAGTAACGGTGAAAGTGGTAGACCTACGTGTTGGTGAAATAACAGCAGTTTAGTTTGATTGGGATTTAGGATCAGACGATGTTCAGAAAGCCAGTTTGCTATTGTATTAAAGGTGGTCTGGGTAGCTGACCATAACTCTACTGGAGATGTGGCTGAGCAGATCAGAGTAGAGTATTCAGCATATTGGATACAGCTGACTTTTGGGATGACAGTATAAAGGTCGTTAATGAAGTTGGAGAACAGCAAAGGCCCTAGTATAGAGCCTTGTGGTACTCTGAGGGTGTTAGGTAGAAGGTTAGAGAGTTTGTTCTGCCAGAGGCCAGCCTGCTGTCGACCATGCAGGTAGGATTGAAACCATTGGAAGGCTCCAGCATCTAGACAGTCTTTGCAGGGTGTGGAGTACAAGTTGGTGATCAACCATATCGTATGCCTTTGAAATATCCAAAAAGAGGGCTGCGGATATATAATTATTGTTGCAAGTATGGCATATGGTGTTAGTAAAGGCTAGGAGGCCTAACGTAGTGCTGTGATGAGGACGTAAGCCATGCTGAGTGCCTGCCATAATGCAAGTTTGGATTAGGTGGTGCATGACTTGTCTATGACGAAAGTTTCCATAATCTTTGCAAGTGGAAAGAGTATAGCTATTGGCCTATAATTGGAGACTTCAGTAGAGCTGCCTCCTTTGTGAAGTGGGATTACATATGACATTTTCCAGATGGTGGGAAAGTTAGATTCTAACATGGTTCCTTTGATTACCTTTGAGACGGGGTAAGCAATAGCATCATCTGGTTTTGATAGGTACTCGGCAGGGAGTTGATCAGCAGAAAGTGTAGTGGGTTTCACTGTTACAATCTAGGTACGGAGAAGTGAAGTGGCGACTGGTTGGCAGCTGGACGCAAGTAGTTTTCTAGGGGTGCTACTTTCAGGACCAGGGGAGCTAGGAGGTAGATGGCTAGCTAGGGCCTGAAATGTCTCAGTAAAGAACTGGTCAAAACTATCAGGAACATCTTCAGGGGTATTATCAATAATAGCAGCAGGGATTGGGGTTGACGTTTGTCCAGGACGTAGTATATATGACATGCCACCTGACAGGGTATGGCATTACTGGGTTCAGGGAGACCAGTCCCCAGATTGGCTGTGTGGTGGCATCCCACACATGTGTTGTACGTTCCTGGCCAAGGGTGATGGCTGACTGCATACATGTGGCAGCTGTGACAATGACACATGACTCACATAAACCACAACTGGACCATAGAGGCGATTCACAGGTTACCTTTGCACATGCTACCCTAGTAGTGTGATTGCCATGGTGAGTACCAACACATAGCGCCAATGGGGAACAACATACTGAAGGTGTGTATGTGTGGGTGTACCGCTACTGTTTCATAGCACTGACATATATGACTGCACACGTGGGTAAATGCCAGGTAAGATGTGTGCAATGTGCCACAGGCAATGTACATGCATACAGGACAGACAGTGACGTTCTGTCATGTGTAAAGTTGACATACGTATCGTACGCTATGCAGATGTCACTAGAAGTCTACAAAAGCACTGTAACTCTGCAGTGCAGGTGTAAGCAGTGTTCCAGGGGACCCCAAGCGAACATGCATGCAAACAAAGCTACAGTAAACAGGGCTGGAAGTAGTGCATTATACAACAAAGAAGGGGTAACAATAACAGTAAGTAACAATGCAAATATGTAGGCACTATCAACATGTACCCAGGAATACGCAGCGCAGATGTCCATGGTAGAACCGATATTATGTCATACTTATTTGTGATTTGGATTACATTGGTACTGCACACATATCTACATGCGCGAACATCCACATGGCATAGTTGTTGTGGGCAACTTGACACCATTACTGTACATGTCCACCATTGCATATTACTACTTGCGTTAGCTTTCCCCCTGTGCTACCCATGTATGCGGCTATCTGTTGACAACCTTACCACCGGCATGCAATTATGTGCAGCTGTTATACTTTGGTATGTACTATGGGTGCAGATAACAATTCAGGACATTCATACAGTTACTGCAACAGGCATGCTGGGATAAACACACAGTCATAGCAGCACACTGTACTGTTACCAACATGATACTACTAATACACTTCTATGTAGTCACCCTGTGCATCAGCAACGTGTTTACCTGTTCCCACAATTATGTTGGAGATTGCAGGAGGTGGCACAGTGTCATCATATGCACAGGGTGTGGATTAGGTATGCCTGAGTCAGCCACTTATACCACCAATTGACATGTGTGTGTGTGTTGGTGAGGGGCAGCAGTACAGGGTGGGGCAGTGTTGGTGCAGTGTGTGCATGTATGTGGTTGCCCGAGGTGTTAACATTTCGTATGTGTGTATGCACGCACACAGTTCCACCTCATGGCTGCCATATACAGGGGTTTGTGGACAGTCACAGACTGCACCTGGCAGGCCATACAGATCAGTGTCTGTGTGCATGGACACGGTACCTGTGCCTGGCAGGGGTGCTACGGACCATATCCAGTACAAAGTCAGACTGGGTACTGTCATCAGAAGCGGGAGTGTGTTGACTGGACACAAGTCCCTGTTGGGATTGTCCAGAGCCACGTGCACGTGGTCTCCTGGGGCGTTCCGATGACAGCACAGACCCAGCATTGCTGGAGCTGCTGCTGGCACTATGGGGGCATGCGCGAGCCTGTTGTCGTCCGCGCCGACTGCCAACTGCTGCTGCTGGCATACGGCCATGTCGATGCCGCAAACGCCCACCATTGCCCTGGCTCATGGACATCTGGTTGTGGAACTGCTGTAATATGTCCCCACAATGTCTGTCTATGACATTGGTGAAGTTACGGATAGCATCCGCAATGTCACGCATACTGTCTGTCATGGCTGTGCGACATGCTCTCAGCTCCCTCAGACCCTGTCTGGTGTACCTTTCCATACATGACTGTGCCTGCATGACAGTCCAAAACATAGCTGAGGTTGACAGACCTCTTTGGGCACGTCGGCCAGAGGCAGTACGCCCATGGATGCTTCCACGAGAACCCATGGGCAACTGTCTGTGTGGTACCATCGGAGGACCCTGCCCATGACTGCTGTGTGGGGACACATGTGCCACAGGTACCACATTACCCTGGTCTATGCCCACTGTATCCTGTCCATCACCTAGGGACAATGGTGACAAAGGATGTACAGACAGGATGACTGTGCACAATGATGGGGTTGACAGCTGTGTACTGTCAATTGGCTGACCAATGGCAGACCCTGACACACCTTCCTGTACCATTACACAAATATCATCATTACCAGTAGCCGTGGCACAGGATTCAGGTTCCCTGCTGCAGGTCACCAGAGCAGCCCCAGAACCTGTGGGATGAAGACAGGAAACACAGCTTACAGTCTCCAGACATTGTTACCAGGGATGCACTTATACACACATGCACACATGGACACATGCACACAGGCACACATGCACATGTGGACACATGCACACGTGGACACATGCACACGTGGACACATGCACACATGGACACATGCACACATGCACATGTGGTCACATGCACACATGGGCACATGCACACATGGTCACGTGTACACATGCACACATGCACACATGCACACGTGGACACAGGCACACATGCACACGTGGACACAGGCACACATGCACAGATGCACACGTGGACACAGGCACACCTGCACACATGCACACATGGGCACAGGCACACCTGCACACATGCACACATGCACACCCCACAGTATACAAACAGAGCACTACTGAGTTACACTACTGTTACTAGCATTATCAGGACTATTATAGGTTATGTTAAACACACTCACCAGCATGGATGGCCTATCTTGCTGTAACCCTGGAGGGACCTGCAGAAATGATGAGATTAATGTCAATGGGCACAACTGTGCCATTGATATTGCATATGATACAGTGTACAGAACAGTCAGGTGTACATATGGCATATTACCTGCACGCTCCATGTCGTGCTGCTGTGTGGAACCAGCCTCCATCATAATGCAGGTGTACTGCTGTTGGTGTTCTGGGGCTGGAGCCACAACACTTAGGAGTAGCCCCTCCAGTCTGGTGGGGGGGGATGTGTGGCCACCCTACCTCCTGTGGCGACCTGTTGCCTGTGGATATCTGATGCACGCTGCCGGACACTTCGGATTAAATCACTGCAGTGATGTCGTACCTGCTCATATGTCCTGTTATGCATGCCAATATCATTTACCCTACGGACAAGGTCTTGCCACAGTGCGGCCCTCTCCTGCTGATTCTGACTGGTGTGGGAAAACAGGATGTCATACTCCCGCACCAGGCTCTGGTGGATCTCCTCATCTTCCACCACAGAGTAGGCGGGGTTACGCTGTCGCGCCATCTCCCTGGAAGAGAACACAGACAGGATATCAGCAGACCACGTCAGCAATATATGGCACACATACTATATATGATACTCATGTGTAGTGATATACTACTACTCCCATATGTTGCATGTGTGTGTGTCGTGGTGGATACACAGGTACATGGCCAGATATCAGTGCTCAGCCAACACCTGTGCAACAATACCTGCCACATTCCACACAACATAGTAGCATGCCCCATCGGTCAGCACACACTGACAGGTGCAATGCACAACCTCACTCTGGGGGTTCATCCCAAGGTACTGTATGTGGGACACCGTCCACTACTGTGATGTGGACAGACGTTACTCGGCCTGGATATACATATCCCACCACCACCACCAGCCCAGTAGACTACTTTGATATGTATGTGATTAGACAGTTATTCACTTGCTGGGACTGAGATGGTATCCATGCAGCACACTGGGCCAGTGGAAGCCACAAGCCACACTACTGACCCCTTTGCAAATGCTTACCACGGACATGCCACGGATTGCATGGAACTTGCACACACATGTCTAACCCAGACCCTATGCACAAAGGTTAGGCATCCTGTCCGGTGGACCCCAGACAGAGGCAGATTGTATAACAATAGCAGGAGGCTACTACAGGACAGAGCACATTCACATTAAGGGAAGGCATCTGTGGTCAGCACTGGTACTATGCTACGGTCCGTCATAACAACAGCCACGGCCTACTATGGGAGGGAAATGGACACAAACACTATGGATGACCACAAGGCCTTCTTCAGTTATGTTACACATATGGACCACATGCCTCAGATATGCTCTGTGTTAATCCACACCTACTTAACATTCACCAAACATACAGATATTGGCAACAATCTTGCAGACATGTTCGGTGCACGTATTCTCCCTCCTTCTCCCCCACCTTTAAAATATTTATCCCAGCTGGATGTAACCTCCCTATCATCTCACATGTCCAGGTGAGGGCCGCCCTCAGCACAGGAGAATACACAGCATCACTGTGACCTCGTGGTACCCCTGGATGTGTGCTACCGGCACTCCGAGAGGACATACAACCGCATATAACACTGATAGTTTATCTTGGCCGCACTACAGGATATGTACCTGAACAGTGGAATACAACAACAGTGGTCCCACACCACTAAGGGGCACCTTGACTGACCCTGGGAATTACCACATCATATGCATAACGGGCCTGGTCTGCTAAGCTATGGAATTATGCAGTATGGGATGCATATGCAGTGACATCGGGTACCTGCAGACACTTGTTCCCAGCCAGTGTGCCTTTGGGATGGGCTGATCCTGACTTTTGAACCAGGCTGACCTTTCAAAGCAGTCACTACAGCCATTGCTGGGCCAACGCACAGACAAATGCTGCCAGGATCATGGCCTAAGACTGATTGACATGTGATGTATGGTCATCCCCTTTTGGTGGAACTACGTACACACAACATATCACATGGACATACCTATGGATACAGACCTATGACACATTTGGAGGGTTCACAGTATGCACACTATTAACCTGCTACTTTGCATTACCTCTGTTTGTCGCAGCTGGTTGCGTTACCACAGCTTCTGCTTGCTGCTGCTACTGTCAGTGCTGACAGCTTTGGGTGACAGAGTCACAGTGTCTGATTTTTTTTTTTCTCTCTCTCTCTCTCTCTCTCTCTCTCACTTCTCACTCTCCCTCTGTCTGCTTACAGACAATGCAATGAATGTATTGCATGTGGGGAGTGTTAGCACTGGATGTTTTTGTAGGTATCTGCATAGGTCCATGTAATGGCCTCTGCACCAATTGTAAGCCAGCATTTGCTAATTGCATACAGCCAGTTGTGTACTGATTGCAGTTCTCACTGTGATTTCAGGTCAGTGCTATAAAAGGGTATGTGGGATAGGCGTTGCCCTTTCAGATTGTGAGGGCGGGGACCATCCTGGTATGCTGTGGACAGTGTTCTGTGAGTGTAAAGGTTAGTATCTCTCTCATGATTCAGGCTGTGTTGTATATTCACAATTCTCCATTCCTCTCTCATGTTCCCTGTAGCAAGTGTGTATGCACATTGACTCCTACAACTATATATAGATATATATTTATATATATATATATATATATATGTACATATGCATACATATATCTATGTACTTTAACTGACCTTATTATCTACAAGCTGCCAACTAGCATGGCTGTTTCTGTTCACACATTACTATTATAGAAATCCAGTAGTTTTGACAGTAATTTTAAATTACATGCTTTGTGTACTACACATCCTATAGTCCCTTTACATTCATCCCTACTATTACATGTTATATTTATTTTAGCACAATGTTTTTGTATAAGAGTCATGGCTTAGTGGTAGGTCGTACAGACTAGTGTTTCCAAGGTCCTGGGTTCGGGACTGACAGTGGGATTTTATTTTGCTTTTGAACTGAGTACAGGACCTGTCAATCAAAGTGACTAAGGCACTGTTAAGCAGTTGTAACCGGGTTAGCGCTGGTTTGCGCAGAGCTCATGCATGCGCACTGGCGTTTAGCTCCGCGCACAAGCACACCGCTTACAACCGCTTAACGGTGCTTACTCTGGCGCACCCGCTATTTTCTTTGAAAGAAAAGAAAATGGGGAGACAGGAAAGTGGTGAAAAAGGGGTCACAAAGAGGGTAAGACAGTAGGGAAACAAGCTTGGGATGTGCAGGAGGGATGTAGGTAAGGCCCATAGCTGCCCATTTCTTCATCAGCAACAGCTGTGCATATGTATGTAATTTGGTGTGACATTTGAAACCTTCCACCCCTGAGAGAGATGTCAGGACAACAATAATACTTGTTGTACAGCCAATTGTAATTGATAGGTTCCATGTCCAGCAGACATGTGTGCGGAATGGGCAGCTATGTATGGGGCGTAATTTTTTGTGGGTACAGAGTGCCCTTTTTTTTTTTCAGGTGAGAGTGGTATGTCAGGTGAAGGAAGTCGGTACAGCTGGGGAGGTAGGTTGGGTAGGTAAACAGACAAGACAAACAAGACGCATACAGGGGCGGTGTATGACACGTGTGGGGGGGTTACACAATTGACGGGGACGGAGGTTTGGATATCCAGAGCCCATGAGCCCACAGATGGCAACAGTGGAACTGATATCCCCACCCATAGGCAGTTGCCACTGTTCCTTCACTGCCCAGGACGGGGCTGTGCTGGGGGCTGTGTAGGCGGGGCAACAGGCATGCCCGTTAGTTGCGCCACCCGTGCCTTGAGCTGGCGTAGGGGCTCAAGAATAGAGTCCCGAATCTCCCTACGCACCACAGTCCGGACGCTACGGAGGGTGAGTGGTGGTTCTCCTCTGGCCACACTTGCAGAGGGGGGGGCAAGCCCCATCCCCTGCAGCACTTCCACCCGCAGGTGGCACAGGGCCACTGGAGGAGGGTCCGGACTCGGCACTAGTGCCAGGTGCACTCGCCAGCTGAGGTGGGAGAGGTGGGTCCGCTGGTACCTGCCTTCCCTGTCGTCCTATGTTTTGTATTATGTCATGACAGTTTGAGTTAGTGACATATAATACCATTCACAATTAGTTGTAACAGCATGCATTAGTATTCCCATTAACCAAACACCCAGATATTCACACCATTGAACAGCGTGCATAACACATGCATAATTTGAACAGAAATACACAGTCCAACAACATGCAGGGTTAATTGATGGCAACAGGCCATCAGGTGCGGAAGTATGAACAGGGCAGATGCATCAATGAACATGCAGATATATAGGACCCAACAGGACAAATGTCCAGGGGTGTTAATTGTGATTGGACATACCATTTTCACGTGGAATGGGTTATATGTGGTTATAGGGTGGGGTAAAGAAAGTAATATTAACACCTTCGAATAACAATACATATGCTGTACATTTCTAATAGCTACAGTTATATACACACTACTATTCTAACTACAGTTTCCTATATGATAACTATTTCAACTTGGTGATAGGACTGTTACTGCAACATCAATATACATTTTAGTGTTCTTCATACACATTCATATCTAGCTTTGTTCGGCTACATCATCTTGCTACATTTGCTTTATACAGCTGTAGACAAGTGTGGATGTTTGGTATATCAGACAATCATCCTATCTGCATATTTCAGACTGAGAGCAACATATCCAGATTTTGGGATACACATTCCACATGCAGCAACACTTTGAACAGATTTCGCTGTTTGGTTTTGAATCTCACATGCATTTCATTATGTCTTGACTACAGTATACTTTATTCAGGGGTTATTACTACTGTATTGCTGGATTCATGACACTTTCTCACACTCTCTCACTTGCTTTCATTTTACTATTCAGGATGGTACTTACTTCTAGGCTTTATTGACATGTTTTACCTGTAGTTATTACAATCCTTTCCAGCAGTCTCACTTCTGTCATGTTTCAGTATTTCCACAGGGATATATTTCACACGTGATTTCATCATCTTATGCAGCTATACTTCTCAGCCTGCTGCAGGTTGTGTACTATTTTCTTACAGGTAGGGCATTTTTATTTCAGAATATATGTCAGACAGTTTCATTTTTCGGTTTAACTTACAGGCTGAAACACACTTTGTAATCAAGCAAGACTTGCAGACACTTTCACACTGTTACTTGCAGATTTTATTCCTTACTGACTACACTGCACTCTTTTGCTGACTGTCATACTTTTATATTTCTTTACGGTTACTGGTAGTGGATTACTGACCTGCCTGGTGGCGCAACTGCACCAGCCTATCGCCATAGGCTCTGCGGTTCGCAGAACGGACACCTGCAGCTGTAATATAAATGAAGTAATATTGGAATACACATCTCCATAATATCAGCTAGTTTAATTTCTTACATACATAATTAAATGTTACTTACTCAGTAGTGGGGCGTTGGGTGTTTGCCGGGCCTCCTGGATCCAAAGGTTCAGTTGGTCCTGCTTGCGTCTCTTCAGGTCTGCATGGTGGTGATGGACCTGCTCACCAGTCCTTGGAATCCCTGTGGCACTGGTGAGATCATGAGCCAACCGGTCCCACGCCTCGGTCCTGTATGCTCCCCAGAGGACCTGGCCCTGCATGAGTTGGGCCTCATGATTATGGACTAGGAGCCAGACCATGTACCTGGACTCCTCAACACCCCACCTCTGTGCTCGGAAACAACTACCCTCTCCTACTCCTGTCATTCTGCCTGCAGGTCAGTTCTACAATCGGTTATGTTGTGTATTCCCACCTATGGGGCTTATATAGTCCGTTTTTCCCGCACATATCTGTGATTGGCCATTTTGGAATTGTATCAACTTCAGTAAACCTGCATTGTCATGCTGTAGTTTGTATTAATTCCTATATATTAGCTATTATTGCTACGGCTTGCTCAACATTGCCCGTTGGTTAGCTTGTATGCTGGTTTAAGCCTCATTTGGCTATCAGCACGCATATTACGCTCAGCTCAGTTAGAGGCACATAGATTTAGCATGTTAGACCACTGCTCAGCTACGGGCACTCATTTGCACCAGTTAAACCACTGCTCATCTACGGGCAGATGCACTCACTCTGTTAAACTGTAGCTCAGCTATGAGCACATCTGGCATTTTTTATTCTTTTGTTACCTCACATGTCTTCAATATAAATGGGCTATTTCATTACATTTTACATAAATTGTGGTTTTATGTGTACACATTTGTCAGGGACTTGTTTCCTGCTTATTTTGAAAAAAAAAAATTGGTGTTGTGGGGGCTCGAACCATGAATGGCTGCTCTTCAGCCAACATCTCTACCGCTACGCTATTGCTTCCTGGCTTATTTTGCATATTTAGTTCTTATATGCTTTCCCACTGACTGCTAACTGTAGCTGCGCTACGGGCACGGCCGTGCAAACGAGCGCACTCATGGTTACACATTTTTACAATTTAAAAAAATAAATAAAACATGTTTATTTATATGTTTTCTGTTCATAGTCTGTGGGGGCATGTGTTGTGTTCTGTTTATTCACATTTCCGTGGACTCTGTCGTGGGTGTTTACTTTGGGTACTTTTCTTCTTCTGGGGGCATGTCCGCTTACAGGGCTCGGCCTACGGACACGCCCCCTACTGTCTTACATGGACCGTGTTGGCCTTAAGTGTGATTCAGCATGCTCTCATTAATATGCAGAGCATGCTGACATCACTCCGTTTAACTGCAGCCTCCGTGTATGAGTTATAACTCTTACACGAAGGCTTCGTGAATCCTGCCCTGAGTATGTGCAGAGTGGTTTAACACGTTTCAGTAGCAGCATGAAACTTCCTATAAAGGAAGCACAACAACAGGATGTTGCTTCCTCTAGTGGGGGTCAGAATGAGCTGGTCCAGGGCATTGGAATTGATAAATTCCAGAAATCATCGGACCTGTACATTGGTACTTAAATAGTTTTCACAGTTAATGTTAGGGTAGTTGAAGTCACCCAGTATGAGAGTATTGGGTTGGACCTTGATAGATTCCAGGGTGCTTAGGAACTTGGAGTGAGACTCTGGGGACATGTTTGAGATTCTGTAGCAGGTTATGACTTTTATCTTTGTCTTATCCAGTGTTAGTTGTACCTGAAGTATGTCAGGTGCATTGTGCTGGACTACCAGTCTAGAGGTGTGCATATCCTTTAAGAATATGGAGACACCACTGCCTTTGGAGCTTCCAGCCATATTCTGAGGGCCGAAAGGTATGGAATGAGTTGTAGCCTTGGAGCGCAGGGTTGCTTCCAGGTTTTACCACTAAATCCAAACTTTATGACAGACGGGGGCATTAAAAGAGACAATATGGGGGCATTTCGCTAAATAAGGGGAATTTGAAAGGTACCCTGGGAATTATAATTTTCTTTTTCTTCTTTTTTTTGCTTTTTTACTTTTTAAGCCACCCCAAGGAGTTTGTGGATAGCTCACACTCTCCATTTCTATGCACGTGCAAATTCAGAGGCAGCACTCCACACTCTGGGTGTCTGATGTACATCTCCATCTGCATGTGGAAGCACATCACCATCCGCACGGGAGTATTCTAATTGCTTTTGCTTGATTTATTTAGATCATATTTGCTGGCTTCTGATCTGTGCTGAAAGTGTTATTTTTCTGAGTTGATTTTTCCTCCACCCTGCCCTCCCTATTGGTGTTTTCTTTTTATACTTAGTGGCTTTGCAATTGCCTGTCCCTACTATATATTTGATCTGTGACACTCCTCCCAGTCTAGTGTCTTTAGCTCATTCTACCTAATACGGAGAGAAAACAAATTTTTTTTTTTTTTGCACTTTATTCATCTGCTTACTGTGTTTCTGTTTCTTCCTACTCTATTACTTATTTTGCTCTTGCTGCCTGTTCTTAAAAGTACTTAATAGCATTTATTTTGCAGCATTTATTGCTGCTTGTTAGTAGCCGATTAAATTGTAACTGTTATTCTAAGCCTTTGGATTACGCACTTGGGCTTTAGACCAGTTGTTTCACATCAGGAAGGTTTGTGGTCTGCACTGTTGTGGCAGGACAGGAAGCTTACATCCTTCTGAGCTGGGAGTTGCTTATTGAAGGCTTAGTGTCTGTTCTAAAGTGTATTAGTTCTGGTTTAAGCACTTGGGCTTTGGGCCAGTTTTTTTACATTAAGACAGTGTGGTCTGCACTCTTGTGGGAGGCTGGATTCTGCCCTTCGGAGCTGGGAATTTCTGGTCACAGGCTTATTGTGCCTGCTTATTTGAACTGTTTCTTTCTGAAATTGGTGCGCTTTGTTGCTGCGGCATAGACCAGATTCAGGCCTGCTGAATCTAGCTTTGTTTGTATAACTTGAGCACTGACCCAGGCCATCTTTTTTTGGAGAAGGTTCCCCTGCACCCTAGCAGCAGGAGTGTGCAGTTAGAACTTGTCTGATTGAAGACTGCTGGAGCAGGGCTCAGTTTTGAGCTTTTTTCTGGTTAATTGGGTAACTTGTTTAAATCAGTTGTTTGTTTTCTATTGTATATATATATATATATATATTTATATTTATATATATATATATATATATATATATATATATATAAATATATATATATATATAATTGCATTCTGTTCATCTGCTTTCACTGTATTTGTGTTTCTTCTTGCTTTATTACTAGTGGCATTGACTACAACTCTGATCTGAGATATATAACAATAAGTATCCTTTTCTGTGCACTTAAAGAGTTTGTTTTATTGTATCTGCTTTATTTTCTGAAAAAAAAAAAAAATATATATATATATATATATATATATATATATATATATATATATATATATATTTGTTTGTCACCTTTCTAAGCTAGTATAGTCCAGTTTTCAGGTTAAGTGCTGAATTCAGGGCTGTGTTACAAATCTCTGTGTTTGCCCATACCTTACTTGGATAGAAGGAAGTTTCTCTGTTCACCTCTGAGAGAGGGGGGCTTTAAGCTGCCTATCTGTCCCTGGAAGAGTGGTTTCAGCCCAGAAATTAGTAGTTTATTGGCCATTTTGGATTAATTTCTATCTCTTTCATTTCCCTGCTATAAATACCGCATTTGCCCGGTTTTGCACGCCAGGCAGCGCCGGCTAGATAGGGTATAACTATTCCTGGCTCCACAAAGTCTCCTCTTCAATTTTCCCTTGGAACTAGACAAACTTTCAACTTAAGCACTCAAGCCATTCACTTCTCAGCCCAGCACTTGCTCAAAACTCATAGCAAGCACTTATAAACCCTAGCACTAGACCCTCCTATACTGTACAGAAGGACAAGGCTCTCTATTCAACCTTACCAGCCATTCAGTAAAACAGTTCACTGTACCTATCCAGGCATGTCCAAAGGGCAGTTTCAGACGTACTCTCCAGTCCAACTAGTGAATCTGGGCATTTTGAGGCAATGTTACAACTGCCTCATGTACACAGACAACCCTCTCCTCCTACCACCAAACACTAATACATGCGAGAGATGCAATTATACAGCCAAACTGGAGGCTAAGCTCTCTCAACCCAAGGCTGGATCAGACCATCAAGAGGAGAAGGAAAATACTTGCATCAATACCACCAGTCTCACATAGACCCATTAAACCAGCACCGGAAAAAAACACACATAAATACATGAAAACATACTCGGATGCTCAAAATAAAAATCTGCAAAAGCAACAGAGACCTCCAAAGTAGACATCCAAGCAACCTCCACCCCCAACACAAATCATGAAACACATACTTCACAAAACCAGTGCGCCATGCAATCAAAGCCCTTAAGGCAAAATAACATACCCAACATACTAGTAATAGGTGACTCTATAGTCATGCACACTGATGTCCCACTCACTAGGCTGATTAAGGAGAAGGTTACTGTTAGCTGCCTGTCGGGTGCCAGGATCCACCAGATAATACAAGCACTCAGGTCATTCCAGAACAAGTACAAATATGACTCTGTCATTGTCCATGTTGGTGTGAATGACCTGAGCCATACCTCCCTGGACTACATGAAAAGAGCATGGAAGAGCTCTCTGATCTTGTAGCCCAGGCCGGTATGACCCTGACCCTGAATAGCATCCTGCCCTCACTAAGAATGATTCCACAGTATAAAGAAAAAAATTATCAATTTCAACAATTGGCTAAGTTTCTGGTGTCATTCAAAGAGGATCCAGTGTCTGTCCACCTGGAATGACATGCTCGATAATCCATGCTGGTTCACTAGAGATGGCTTGCACCTGTTACCCTTAGGCTTTCGAATACTGGCCAAGGCTCTTGCCACCCCCATAGTGCTTTTTTTAGGCAAGGCTCAAAAGACAAATCCACCACCATAAATAGCACAAGTAACAAAAAACTGAGGGTAATGCTATTCAATGCCAGAAGTCTAAACCTCAAACTGCACGCACTTGAGTCACTCCTCAGTATAGACAAAATCGATATATGTGCAGTAACAGAAACCTGGTTTAAGGCTCCAGAGAGCACCCCTGCACTACCAGGCTACAACTTATACCATACATTTCAGCCACAGAACCCGGACCGAAATACAAAAGGCGGGGGCTTATCCATATTCATTAAGGATACCCACACCTCCAGGTTAGTGGCACAGCACGATGCTTCAGAGATCATCCATGTGCAACTAACAATGGGCAAAACTGCAATTCAAATTGTAGCTTGCTACAGATCACCCACCATGTCCCAGGATCCACATTCTGCATTTCTGGAAACACTGGGAAATATAAAGGTTCTACCAAACACCCTAATATTAGGTGATTTCAAATACCCAAACATTAATTGGACGAACTACTCAAGTACTAACTCCCTTGCCCAACATTTCCTAGAATTTATAAAATCAAACGTCCTGGATCAACTGGTCAACACTCCCACCAGAGGTGACAACATATTGGACCTGATCATCACCATCATGGGCGACCGGTGCTCCACACCAGAGATCAGCCCCTCACTGGTTAGATCTGACCATAAACAAATCATTTTGGATATCCACATTCCGCCCCCACCCCCGGACAAGGAAACCACCGTGCAAAACTTTTCAAAAGCAAACTTCACGTTACTTAAGACCGAGGTGGAAAGTTTCAAAGCCCCCATGCTAAAGGATAACATT
Organism: Protopterus annectens; assembly: GCF_019279795.1. Lineage (NCBI taxonomy): Eukaryota > Metazoa > Chordata > Ceratodontiformes > Protopteridae > Protopterus > Protopterus annectens. The sequence goes on from NC_056733.1 coordinate 1,521,706,492, forward strand.
GTCCGAGCTGCAAAATCCTTTACTAATGCATTCTGTGGGCACCTACAAGAATGCATGGATCATGCTATCCCAAGCAAAACCAAGACTCACTCCTCTAAGAAAAGGAAACCAGTCTGGTGGACTCTTGCCATAAACAAGCTATAGAATAGAAGGAGGAAATTAGTACAGAAAAGAGTAAAATCCCAAGAAGGGAAGACATCCCTGATCAGTATCAGCAAGAAAATACGATCCCTCATAAAATCATCCAAGGCGAGTTTCGAAAAAAAAATTGCCAAAGACTCCAAAGATAACCACAAGGCATGCTTTAGCTATGTCAAGAATCTAAGTGGCAATGCTCAGATCTGCTCGGAGTTAGTGCAGAATGGTACAAAATTCACTGAACTGACCGATATTGCCAACATCCTGGCAGACAGGTTCAGTACAAACTTCACCCCCCCATCCCCAAAAGGGCCCATAACCATACCAGAAGAATGTAGAGTTCCTGAAATCACAGACACTCAGGTTAAAACAGCCCTCTCCAAAGCCAAAAACACAGCATCAATGGGACCGGACGATGTCCCAGGCTGCGTCCTACATGAGCTCAAAGACGAACTAACCCTTCACCTAAACACAATGTTCAAACTCAGCCTCACCACAGGTTACATACCCATAGAGTGGCGCACAGCAACGGTTAGGTGGAGCCACAACAGACCCCAGGAACTATCGCCCTATAAGCCTGACTAGCTTGGCCTGCAAGGTTATGGAGCGCATCATCATGGAACTCATTAACAGGGACATTGGGAATCTCCAAACACTGGACCCTACCCAGTTCGGCTTTGTTAAGGGCAGATCATGCCTCCTAAACCTGGTGGACTTCTTTGAGACAGATACCAAGGCTATAGACGAGGGAAAGGTGATACACACAGCCTACCTAGACCTCGCAAAGGCCTTTGACACCATTCCCCATTCTGGTATTATAGACAAGCTCACCAGCCTGAACATAAACCCCTACATCACAAGATGGGTTTCCAACTGGCTCACGGACAGAACCCACATAGTAAGAGTTGCAGGAGCTAGGTCTGACGCTAAACCAGTTACAAGTGGCATTCCCCAGGGCTCAGTCTTACACAGGATGACTATGGCTAACCAAGTTTGCAGATGACTGCAAACTAGGGGCTATAACTGACTCTCCGGCTGACACAGACATCCTCCAAAAGGGTCTCACTGAGACAGACACCTGGTGTCAAAATCATGGCCTCAAGCTAAATGCCAAAAAGTGCATAGTCATCCCCCTTTGGAAAAAAACAAAGTACCCACAAGCTACCACATAGGTGGTAGTCCCCTAAATACGGAAGGCATAATAAGGGATCTGGGGACCCAAGTAGATAGTAAACTCTCCTTTGATAATCACATTGCCAAAGTGGTTAGAAAATCCTTCTATGTGGCACACCTTATTACAAAAGGGTTCACATCCGATCAAAAGAGGTCATTGTGCCCCTCTACTCATCGCTCATCAGACCCATCATAGAGTACAACGCCCCATTTGGGATGTATTTTACAAAACACCTGCAACAGTTGGAAAGACCACAGAAGTACCTCACCAAGAGGATCACTGGCCTCAAACAGATGCCCTATGCAGCTCGACTGAAGAAACTCCAGCTGTACTCGGTTGCATACCGCCTACTCAGAGGTGATCTCTGCCTGACATACAAGGCCATGTCCAACCCAGAATTGATGGACATGCTCCTCCTAAAGAAAACCTTATCCCCTCGAGCCACACAGTCTAGGGATCTAAACCTCACCACAACAATAAATAGAACGTGCTGGAGGGATAGATTCCTGTCACAGACACTTCCCATGCTTTGGAACAAGATTCCAATCTACATTAGGCAGAGCTCATCGCTAACACTCTTCAAGAGAAACCTTGACGAGTGGATGGGAAACAGAAAGTTTGCCCCCGGGGATCACTTCAGTGGCTCTGCTGGACAGAGGCACAGGGTACTAATCTAAGGGTGTGGCGAAAGCCAACAGTCTGGCTAAGCTTATAAATGCTTTCGGGCAGATAGCCTAGTACCTACCTATGAATCTATTAACTAGGTATTCTAGTACATCTCCATCTGTATGTAGAACTAGGTATTGCAATACATCTCCATCTGTATAAGGCTCTAGGTACAGTAGCACATCTCCATCTGTTTGTGGAAATGGGTCCTATCGACAATTCAGTTTCCGCTTGGTACTGCCTGCAATATCTTTTTCCACGAACAGGTGGAGCTCCCACTACATCGAGAAGTCCATTCATTTAAAAAAAAAAAAAGCTTTACTGCTGATTCGGCCTTGAGCATCCATAATGTACAAACGCTGAAGTAGAGCACCAAATTCTTCTGGAAGGAGGCGTAGGGTTTTCCATTCCCATTAGTATACACTGAACGGAGAAGCTGTTTTTCACCTATCATTCAAAGAATCCACCTCTCAGACCCATCCAACATCTACCTACAACCCCTTTTTGCACATGGGGTTCAGATTGTCACTACAAGAGTGTCAATCGTCTAGAGGTAGCCCTGCCACGGTAGTTCTACACCACGCACACTCACACGTATGTCGAGTTTAGAGTGTCCAAACTGCCTACTGGGTGCCTTTGGAATGTGGGAGGAAACCCACATGAATAGAGAGAGGACGTGCAGACTCCGCACAGAAGGCACCCTAATTGAAAATAGAACAGGGGAGCGTCAACACTACCCGCTGTTTAGACTCATTATTTAAGCTTCATTACAGCGCAGATATTTGGTGGAAAGCAACAGTAAATGACAAGTTATTTTAAATATACCAGCCTCTCAGCTGAACTCAGCCATTACTTCTTCAAAATTACTAACCCCAAAAACTACATTACATATTAGTTGAGAAAAATAAGCTTACAAATCGTATTTATAAAATACAATTATTTTTACTTAAAAACCGTTTCCTATCACAATGTGAAAAGGAAACTACAAAAAATGATTGATTTTAAACAATTAGCTCTGATGAAGTATAAACATATCCAACTATACCCAGTAAACCACTTTTAAAGTAGAATTAAAAGTATTAATATTATATGAACAAAAACAAATGATCGTTTTTTATTCGAAATATAATACAAGAGCAACTGAACTGAATTAGTGCTTTTGTTTAGACGATTCTGTATGCATTTAGCATACCTACTTATATAGCTACATCTATATTTAAGATTAACTGCATTATGGGTACGCATATATATTTTACTTTTCCCCTCCTTTTCGTCTCTGAGCAAATTGCGTACAAGTATGTATTTGAGCTTGTATTTTTGTCCTTTCTCTCATAAAAAGTCTTCAGAGATTTAGAAGTACTTGTGTACAAAAGTGCACGATGTTACAAAACCTGTTGGTCCATTAAAATGTTTAGTGAATTAGAATATGTAATGTTTTATAACAGTGCCCCCCCCCCACACGTCATTCACGCAGGAATAGGCGTGACCATACTATTTGGCACGCCTAGTGACTGTGATGTAGCAGGCAAATAATGCACGATTGACATGCCGTGCAGATTTAGCGGTAACATCATGGATACATTGCTTGTTGTTTCAGCTGAATGACTTAAAAAGACAGTGTAAAAGTATGAAGTTATCAAAATGATCTTCTGATTGTTTTACTTTAAGCTTAAAACAGTATGCCTTTTACTATAACAGTGACCTTTCAGCTGTTTGCCTATTGAGCCATAAAAATTGCAGTACAAATTAATGTTTTTCTAGTTAAATTCGCGTGTTTTTCATGCTAAGAGCAAATTTAGTCCGGTACCATTATATGAAAACATGTCATAAATAAGCGTTACTCTATTTTGAAAATACAGTCTTTTAACTGTAAACAAAAAGAACTAAAAGCAAAGTATAGGAATGAATGCATGCAGACACACACAGTCAGCTTTTAGAAGAGAAATACTCTGGAAGCTGATGCATGCAGCAGCAGAATATGTTAATTCCCCTAGGAGTGTTACTAATTTATGTCTTCCCTTTCACCTTCTCTCTGTATTTCTCCTGTACAGATCTTATCAATACACAAGTACGTAAAAATTGCGAATAGACTCCTACAAGCAAAGTGAACATTTAAACAAGGTTGACCTCCTACCGCCAAACTGATATACTAACAGAACAGTAACTGGTTCATGGCAGTGCTTTACAAGTATGATGAACGTCTGCTGTGCAAAGTGCTCCTGCTTCTGACCTTCTCCTTAGCTTTTAAAGGTTTAGTAGAGTCTACAAAATACCTTGTAATTAACTTTGTCATTACACCAGTTTTGAGTTATCAGGTTTTAAAACAATTACCCTTTTGAAGCAAATATATAAATAAAGCATTCCTGTTTCACTTAATGCCACCCATGAACAGTTAAATATGATGTGCAAATCCAACGTCAAGATTGTCTTAACATAGGCATTTCCCCTATAAAAAAATACACTTCATTTCCTTTATGTGCACTGCGTACCCTGAGTGTGTGCAGAGTGGTTTGACACGTTCAGTAGCAGCATGAAACTTCCTGTAAAGGCAGTACAATATAACTGTTCAGCGTGTCTGTGTGAAAGTGAATGAGTGAGCGAGCGTGCGTAGGTGTGTACTTCCTTTACATTTCTGATCGTTACAAATATTAAAATATTTAATTTAAATACTAGTTGAAAATAAAAACAGAACCTTATATCATGCTACGGTACGGTAATACACAGTACGACCAGGGATCTACTAGAAATTTCCATCTTTTCTACGTTTACCACCACTGACGCATTGACGCGAACTAATGAATCATCCTCATATTTATTCGAGTCTATAGGCAAAATTATCCATGTGCAGGCTGTCGGGCGCCGTTTGGGCGGGCCTTGCTACTGCGCATGGTGGGGGTACATGTAAACATTTCCCTATTTTGTTATTAAGCAATAACCGACGAGGAGGTGTGGTATAGTGAAGGTTTACCCACGGTTAGCGTGATTAAATAAAACCAACAGTGGGTAAATTTCAATATATCACAACCACAGAGTCGGTTATTGCTATTATACAATGACAGTGTTTGAAAAATATATATTTTTTAAATAATGTCTTTGTATAACGGCGCATTACTATTCTTCCGCAGGGGGTGGTATACTGCTGCCTTGTGTTGATGTACTGCACATGCGTATGGGGCGCGTTCCTAAGCATACCCAGTACATCAATGCTTTAAATGGAAGAAACGAAAAAAAAGAAAGACTCCCTTACACCGTTTTTTTTCCCTTTTTTAAAAAAAAGGGTTTTGGACACTTTAAACCAACGGAAAAAAGTCCCGGCAACCAGACCTTTTTCTGTTGGTATATTGTGGGATTTACAACAGGCATGCTGGCCAATCAGCGTGCACGTTTTGTAATATTAATGGAGGGGGTCATTCTATAACACTGCATATTTAATAGTCTATTATGCATGTAACCTAGCATTGCTAACATGTCCTTTTTTTTTTTTTTTTTTTTTTTTTTTTTTTTTTGCTGCTGCTAAAATTGTTGTGTATCAATAATTAGACTTCATTGTGAATGAAATTTGATGTACTATGCAGCAGTTAGTGTTGTTGCCTCACAGCAAGAGGTTTTCTGGTTCAATTCTTGGTTGGAGCGCCTTCTGTGTGGAGTCTACATGTCCTCCCCATGGTCGAGTGACGTTTAAAGACATGCAGGTAGGTGCATGCGTGAATGGATGTGCCTTCTTTGAAGGTTGGGCTGGCACCTCGGCACTGTAAAAATCTACTGCCATCCATTAGCTGACTGGAATTCCACTGTGGCGACCCCTAACAGGGAAAAGCCAAAATTCATTAGTATCCCTCTGGGCATGTTGTTTTGCTGCTTTTTTCCTTATTCTACCTTCACCTTGCAACTGGCATCTTTGCTGTACTATCCTTAAGTGTTAGCTCCACATGACTCTCTCCCCTCTCCTTATCTATAGTTCTCTCAACACACTGTCTCAACTTTATCTGAACACTTTGCCTGCTGTTTCCTCCTCTTCCTAACATATTTTACCTAGCAAAAGGCTTCTTTATGTCATACAGCACTTTCTTACTGCTGTACTCACTGCTCCCACAGCCCTCCCACCTCTGGAATCATAAGTATGCTAGGTCAAATTGTATGGTACTATACCAATAAATCTATAACTTAAGTTATAGAAGCTAATATCTGCCACACTTAATAGTGCTTAAGTCCCATAAAGGTGTCTGAAAAAAAAAAAACCCTCATTGCCTATATCATTACTCTGGCAGCGCTAGTTTAGATATACAACAACAGCCTAGCAAACTACACATGTAGGCTTACTGGCCGACTCAAAGCCATGGACAGGGTCCAAGTCTCATTATGTCTATGCTTTCTATACTGTTAGTATGTGGCGCTTTTCTCCATAGGCCTCCACTGAAAATGGGTTCTGCACAGTCGGACTCTTCCTGGAAAGATAAAAAGAAAGATATCCTTCAGAAAATGTATACTAACGCAACACCTTTTATCGTTGCAACTTTTTCAGTTTTTTAAGAGCAATATTTAAAAATTGTCCCTAGTTTAGGGGCCTTGTTCCCCCACCCCATTATTTTTGGCTTTGTCTAGATTACTTGTACTAAGAGGTTGAGAGGTATGAGTAAATGAATTATGAAGTGATATGACAGATAACCTATGCTCATATACATTTACCCAGACATGAATCAAGGGTGCAGATGTCTGGTCTTCTATTTAATACCCTGCTATGGGTAACTGACTTGTCAGCAAGACACACACACACACACACACACACACACACACACACACACACACACACACACACACACACTTCTTTGTAGCATTTTGTTATGAACAGGGTCTGCATCCTGCACACTACTGTTGCCCAGTGTTCTCCATTATCACATTTGAGTCTACTAATAATGACAGACATTAAAGTAGTAAGACTGCTTTTACTTCAAAAACTGCTTGTTAGTTAAAGGTATCTTAGTCTAGCAACTTTGAAAATTAGTGTACTAATATTTCAAAAAAAACTGCCCCAATTGTTACCTTTATCATTGCTTTCTGTTAGTACTGCCCCTGATTTTGGACAGGAGAGGTTTAGAACAATGATTAGGGTCAGGTTACATGTCAGTAGTGCAAGACATAGCACTTGACAAAGTAGATGAATAGGTCTCTTGGGGCGAAGTAGTTGCTTTACCTTTATGTGAAGCTGGGTACCACGAGCAGTACTGTATGGAAGCTGGACGTCCTGCAGTACCTTGTTCCATATAGATGTGGAGCTGTACCAAAAGGCATTAGGAGTTGGGGCAGGGCTGCCTAGGTTCCCGTTTATTCATGGTAGAAGGAAGACGGATCTTAACCCAAAACTCCTTTAGGGCAATCTTGTGTCAGTTTTTATTTCAAAGCCTGCAATAAATGCAGTCCCTGATGAACTAGTGGCCACACATCCATAATTGTCCCCTTTCAGTGAATGTAGGTTGGCAGCTGTGTCTTTGAATCGGGCAGATCCATGTCATCCTGTGGGCAGGCTAGATGTTAACTCTTCAGAGTAGCAAGGGCAGGGTGATATCTCCCATGCACATTTGCTTCTCCAGCATTTTGAAATATGCCCCAAATGGTGTCACGAAAGGAGATGCTACCAGCCCAGCTATCTGGAATTTTGTAAAAAAATTAGGTCATTTGTGAATATCAGCATGATTCATATGCTTGTGTTACAAATGTATTAGAACTGTACATTAGGTGTATATCAAACTGTTAGTACAGAAGTGTGTGTTGAAAAGGGTTGTAAAGTACTGTGCTTTAAAAATGTATCCACAGTGTACCATATGGGAACAGAACAGAAATGTATGTACACTATTGTAACTGTTTAGATGTATATATTTTAAAAGGGGAAACTGGAATACAGAAGGTGAACTTGCAAAACATCAGAAAGATATTTGAAATTAAATTACTTTATAGCCACTCCACAAAAAAAGGATGTTATTTTTCAATTTCAGTGCAGTAGCAGACACAATGTCTAGAACGAAAGGTTGACTGTATTGTTTTGGAAGAGCTTTTTATTGTTTTATGACTTCCAGGATCTACCCTAGCTCTATGAAAAGCCCTTGTTTATATATTTTCACAGGTAGATGCTAAACGCTACCAGCTGCATCAATGGGAGTTTACCTCGGATAGAGTCAGATGACAAGAAATAATGTCATTCTGCAAGCTATCCTAGCAGTAATATTGTGAGTATTCTGTATTTATCTTTGACCTGACAACATCAACTAGAGGAGCCACTTACCACATCTGTCTTGCTTGCTCTGTAAGTATGCTAGGTAGGATACAGTAATTCTCTTAAATACAGGTAAGCCTTACTGTAGTATATTAGTGCTGCCTCCTGCAAAACTAATGAAGGGTAACTAAACAGCCTGTGTGAGGAATAAAAAACAATCACTATTTTGCGATAAATGAAGTTTGTGCTGGTCAGAACTTGGGCAGTGTAGCCTTTCTAGGCCATTTTTGTGTTTGTTCTGTTACTTTTTATTTCTGTTGCTATTTGTTGAACTAATGAAGGGTAACTAAACAGCCTGTGAGCGGAATAGAAGTCAAATGCTATTACACGTTAAAAGAAGTCAGTGCTCGTCTGTACCTGGACAGTGTAGCCTTTCTATGTTATTTCTGTGTCTGCACTGTTTTGCAATTAGCTGAAGGTCTTGCTACAACATTTATAAACTAGAGGGATCAACTGTTTACTCTAGTCTGTCCGTTTTTTGTCTTAACACTGCTTTTGTAATTACATGCTGGTTTTACTGGATATGTACAAGCTAAAAGGGTAGGCTATTAAACAGGTTCAGCCATTTTTTGTGTTTGCTCTGATTCTGTGCTTAATTGCTGATATCGCTACAACTCTAAATGCTAGAAGGGTAGACTATTACACTATAGCTCCGTCTCACAGATTTGTTGCTGGATTCTAACACGCTAATTTGGCCTTTCACGGTGGTTCCCTTCTTTCTCTACTACACCGATTGAAAGCTACTGAATGGGATTTCTCGCTTTCCTGCTCTATGTTATAGGACCTAACTCGTGATTTAGTGGCCATTTTTCCTTGGATACTGCTCTTGTGTACGCATGTAGACTTGGGAGCCAGTTAGCAACTTAATAATATTCCCTAATCAGTACTGCATTGAGTTGTCATAACCACAAATTGTGCTGAAGCTTATAAGTAATAACAACTGCCATACACAGTCTAGTAGCTATCAGATATTACTCTCCTATATTGCTTGTGTCTCTGCTGAAAAGACCTGTACTAACTGTTCATTTGAATCCTGTTGTAACAGCTAAATGTCTGTAAGCCTGTCTTAGTATGATTGCCACTCTGTTTTAATTGAACTGCTAATTCTGTTCATTGCATATGTTGCATCTCTGTTTTTATCATCTCCTGTTTGCCAACAAATTGTGAAATTGCATTATTCCACTGTATTGTGTAACTGTTTTTTTATACACTGTTGTATCACTTATTACTAATCCTTTACCCCCACTCATATCTCATTCACCCTATTTATCATGCACTCATAGCTTAATCACCCTATTTAATCTGCACTCAGCTTAAACCCTCACTCACTCCTCATTTCTTAATTAAGAGATCTCCTCACTTTTTCTATTGTTTGATCCCTAAACATTCACACACTTCACCCCCCTTCACCCACCATTTTACTCCACACACTTTACTGACTCTAATCCCTCTTTACATCTCCCTTCTATCCCTTATAACTCTCGCTGTATTCTTTTTTTTCAGACAAATAAAGCTACCCGAGTAGCCCTGACGCCCTCTAGCTGGAAATTCACCTACACTGAAATACCTCCAGCGTGCATCCCTCTCCAGTAAAAACCATCTAAGTATGTACACCTCATCTGTTAAGGATACCTGCTATCATTAGTTCTTGATTATTCCTGTTGTGGTTCTTACTCACCTGCAGACCGCACCCTGTAACTATTTTATGTTTTGCACTTAACTAGTTATCCATTTTTCCTTCCAGACTCCCTCCAATCTACCCTTCTCCTCTCTAAATTATACCTCCTACCTGAATTGCTCCTACTGCCTACCAAATCCTTGTTCCCTGTCTGCTACTTTCTATCTAAGTTAATAATGTTATCAATCCTGTGCACCCCTCCTAGTTTTTCTCTCCTTCTGTTTTTCAGTACTCTTGCCTCAACCTTTAGAGGCCTACTGACCTAAACACAGCCCAGCCTCCTCTGCTCTTACCTAGAACTCCCTACCTTTTCCTGCTCTCATTTCTGTCCTTTGTACCAGCTTCTCTGATTGTTTTCTAAGTCCTTCTTTGTGGGTGTAGCCCCGCTTCATTTGCCCTCGCTACGCTCGGGCTCACTTCGCTCCCCTACCCTACCCCTATTCCCACCCACTCTCATTACAATTACCTTTATACCTAACTATCCCTCCCCTTCCTGTCCTACTATCCACTACAGCTCCACTTTTTGTCACTCGCCACTCCCACCTCACTAATCTGTCAATCTTATCATCACTTCCTACACACCACCTACTCTCCCAACCCAACTATATTCTACTTTAACATGCAATATCTACTTATATCTTCTACTCTACTTCTTTTTCTCTCTCTATCACCACCTCTTACCACTCCAGTCTGTATAACCCACTCCATTGCTCTCCAACTTCTCACTCTTACAATATACCTCAAACTACATCATCTTTTACTATCTCCCTAGATCTCTTCACTACCTCTACCACAAGCCTATACAAACCACCCTTTTTACAGGTTATTAAACCTTCCCCTAAAGCTAGGTCAAAGCTATTCAAACTCTATCATTTACTACTCTCTCACATCTCTCTAAACAACTACTCTGCTCTGGCGATGTCCATCCCAACCACGGCCCATCGTCTCTTCCCTCCCTCACCCAACACCACCTCCACAATTAACTCTACACTGCCCCCATCTCACACCTCTAATAATCATCAGTCACAGCCACAACAATCATTCTCTGCCAATGACTTAACCATTTACTCTCTGAATATTCAAAGCCTAAAAAATAAGGTTACTGAGTTGCACTCATGGATTGCTCTCAATACCCCAAACATTCTTTCCCTATCAGAAACCTGGCTTAAGCCACATATCTCAGACAGTGAAATGCTCCCACCTGGCTATAACATCTTCAGATCTGATAGACCTGTAAAAAAAGGAGGTGGCGTAGCCATCCTCTACTCTAACAACCTTAACATCTCTCCTTACCCCTCCTCTATTCCTAATGTCCTCCCAGCTGAACTCATCAATTTCAACTGCCATTTGAACCCACATAAAAAACTTGCTATAGTTTTCATCTATCTTCCTCATGGCAACAACCTGCCCATTCTAGAAAACATCCTATCCTGGTTCTCCCACAATATACCATATGAGACACGTATCTTTGGTGATGTCAGCATAGACTGGTCCAAACTCTCAACTGACTCTCCCCAACTCGGCATCCACCTTCATGGGTTCCACCAACTTATATCTTCACCCACTCGATTCCATAAAAGTTCATCTTCCAGCTCCATAATAGACTGGATCCTAACCAATACCCCCCACCACTACCACAATCCCACAACCTTACCTGATTCCCTTAGTGACCTTCTCCCTACCTCCATCCTTAGACACAACCACCATACTCCCAAACCCCACCTTATCAAGGACTGTTGAAAACTATCTTCTTTCAACTCTTCCCACTTCAACTCTATTCTCCACAATACAGATTGGTCCATCCTTAAACAGCTCCCCTAAATGATGCTGTCAGCACTTTCAATAACATCTTCTTGAGTACTCTAGACTCCCTAACTCCATCTAGGAAGATCAGTGTAAAATCAAATCATGCTCACTGGCTCTCCAAAGAGACTAAGTCCCTTATGAAACAAAGAGACAATGCTTGGCAAGCCTGGATTAAAACTAAACAACCACTTATTCTTCTCAAATATAGACAACTGAGGAACCTTGCAAAAAAAACTTACTACTAACGACAAAAAGACATACTACAGTTCTGCCCACCTCAACAATAAATCCAATCCTCATAAATTTTGGTCAACTCTCAACAACATTCTCTATCCTGGAAGTCCCGCTAATCCCTCCCCATACCCAAACTCTTCCCCTCTAGAAACTGCCACACTCTTAAACAAACACTTTATCTCTTCCATCCAAAATCTCATAACCACTAGTCCTAACTCAGCTTCTATACCTGCACCTCCTAGTCTAAATAGCACAACTTTGTTCTCCTTTCAGCCTGTTCCCACTACTTATATCAAATCTCTACTACTTAAACTAAAACCATGCTCTCCCTCCACTGACAAATTGCCTCCTACATTCTTCAAACTTGCTGCTGACTCTATTGCCTATCCTATATCTATACTAATAAATAGATTCATTCTTGAATCAGCTGTTCCCACCCTCTGGAAATCCTTCTTTACTATCCCTCTTCATAAAGGTGGAAATTCCACAGAACCTTCTAACTACTGTCCTATTGCCATTCTCTCCCCCTCTCTAAGATACTAGAAAAAATGTGTCCACTCTCAGCTTCTCAAACACCTCCTTAACCATCACTTGCTTACCCCTACCCAACACGGATTTTGTCCCCACCACAGCACCACCACTGCCCTCCTCTCCTTCACACATACCATTGCAGAGGCCCTAGACAACAATAAACTCATTTCTTGTCTCTTCTTAGATATCTCCAAAGCTTTTGATACTGTCTCTCATCCTTTAATATTATCCAAGCTTGCTAGCCTACACCTATCCCCCCTCCTCACTTGCCTGGTTCAATGATTACTTATCTGCCAGGGAACAATCTGTCAAATAGCTATCAGGCTCCATCTTAGGACCCCTTTTGCTTAACATCTTCACCAATGATCTTTTCTCCTCTTGTAAAGATTCTTCACTCATTAAATATGCTGACGACTCCACACTTATTTCTATCTCTAATAACATTTCTTAACTATACTCCCTAACCCAACAAGCCCTACTATCCACAGAACAATGGCTTTCTCAAAACCTACTGATCCTTAATCCCAAAAAGACTAAACTCCTACTCTTCCTTCCCCATTCTCATTCTCACCATAAAACCTCCTTTGTTATTCCATCTTCTAATAATACAACTATCCAACCTGAAAACCACACCAAACTCCTAGGGGTCATCATCAATGATGAACTAAAGTTCAACCTACACATACACCAATGTATAAAAAGAACACACCAGAAATTAGGCCTGCTTTATCGGAACAAAAGATTCTTAACTCCTGATTCTAGACTTACTCTTGGACAGGCCCTCCTCCTCCCTACCCTTCTTTATGCCGCCCCAGTCCTTACCAATATTCAGGCCACCACTCTTAACAAACTTCAACAAACTTACCATAAAATAGCCAGATTCATTACTAACTCTCCATACAAATCACACCACTGCCCTGCCTTAAACTCTCTCCAGTGGCTTGAACTTCCCCAACTACTGCTACTTTATCAATTTCACATGCTTCACTCTATCCTTTATAATCCCTCCTCCTGTCCATCTCTCTCTGCCTTAGTCTCTATCTACACTCCATCCCAAACCCTCCGTACTTCTAATCAACAACTACTTGATATTTACCACCCAACAAAGTCCGTAGGCAAACTACTCTATAAACACTCTGTTGCTCATGCCAGAACAGACTTCCCCTTGACTTACATACAATTTCACACACCTCCCACTTTAAAAGCAAACTAAAAACATATTTTCTCAATTCCAGGACCTGCCCATGCAATGAACCCACTTAGTCCCCCCCCCCACACTCTTCCTTATTAAGGACCCTACTTAGTCCCTCCTTTCACCTCTCATAAGGTGTTTGCATAATTCCACACAAATAGCAGAATTATATATTTACTTTGTTTTACTGCTCTACCTAATGCATTATCTCACTGTAAAATTATATGTTTCTTAATGTCTTTTTTTGGCTCCTTCTCCATACTCGGAACTTTAACTTGTTTGTATGTACTCAACAAATGTAAAACTTTTGCTCTGTATAATTATTCCTCACCTCAGTATTTTTGTATTAATATGATACTCTGTAATAGAAATGTATTGTTGGAGCTTTTCTCCTCGGGTCTCCACTGAAAATGGGCCACAAGCCCAGTTGGACTAACCAGGTTAACAAACGTCAATAAATAAATAAATAAATAAATATACAGTCAGGAATATAGCAAAGCTTAATTTAGATGTTTTTCTTTATTTATTTGAGACTGTGCTGCAATGTTGTTTTAAATATTTCCTGTGATTTTGAACTCTGATATTACTGTGATTATATACTGAGTATTTTTTGTTCTTTTATTATTTATTATTAAATATTTAAACCTTTCATTGTAGCTGATATTTGTGAGACAAATCTAAGTTCTGAAGGTATTTGCATATTTATTTGCTAGCACTGTGTAGACCACTCCTAATAGCCTTGCTCTTGGTCAGACTACCATTTGTATTGATAGCAACATTACACAAGATTGGACACCCTTTGTTAAGGGCCTTAAATTAGCTGATAAGGACGTGGCTGGTGGCAGTGACAACTACCTTAAGGTCTGGGCAAAAGGAAGTATAGTTAATAAACCTGTGCCAGCCTTTCCCAGGTGTGTGTGTGTGTGTGTGTGTGTGTGTGTGTGTGTGTGTGTGTGTGTGTGTGTGTGTGTGTGTGTGTGTGTAAAACAAACCTCAAAGAGTGTGTGTCAGCTACTTGGACAAGGACATGAAGCCCTGGTTGGACAGAGAGAGTGTTGGAGGTCTTGGCTTGGCCACTCAGCTGAGATCTCAACTCTATAGCTGTGCCAGTGGGGAGTCTTACTGGGGATCTGGAGAAAGAGAGAAAGAGAGAGATCAGTCCCGGACTGACTGTGGCCTCTGTGTGCTCTTAAGGGAAATTGCACTTAATGCAGAGAGCTACATCTGGAAATAGTGTGTGTGTACCTGTTATCTTCCCAATGTACTCCCCCCACTGGTGCTAGTGGTGAGGACTGAGGCTCCTTGATAACTGGGCCAGTGCTGGGTGTGTCACATATATTGTCTGGAAGTCACATCACATATTGAGATTCAGTGGTGTGGATATTAAACCCCTGTAGCCTGTAAACAGTGGTCACTAAAGAAGGTGTTTGTACTCTCAGTCAGCCACACAGTGAACATTCAGAGTTTCATATCACAATAGTTTTATTTATTTATTTATTTTGTTAGCTTGGTTAGTCAAGCAAAGCAAGCAGGGATGTCAGCAGAGGAGTATGGCAAGCCTTCAGGGAGCCAGTTGGCTAAGATGTGCGAAGCCAAAGGACTGGTGTCAAACTGACTAAAATAGAGATGATTGCAGCCTTGGTCATAGCTGTGTCACAAACCAGCAACCAGGAGGACAATCAGACTGGCCTAGGGAATGTACAACTCTCAGAAAATGGACAGTTCAACCTTTCCACAGATGACTTACAAATCTGTCTGGAGTTAAACAAACTTGAACTGGAGGTCAAGCATTTGGAAATAGAATCAGCAGAGAGAGACTGAGATGTCTGGAAGATGAAGAAAATGAGAGGAAGAGGCAACATGAAAAGGAGATGCTGACTCATCTCCAGAGTCATTGAGGTAATGAGGAAGGGAGTAACAGAACCCCAGAAGTAATAAAGGTCAGCAAATTTCTTCCACAATTTACAGAGGGCTATAATTTAGATAGCTTCATTCGTATGTTTGAAAGGGTATGTAAACAGTATAATGTTGACCAAGGGCTCTGGGTATGGTTGCTGATCCACTTACTCTATGGTAAAGCTGTAACTGTTATTTCTAAATTGTCTGATACTGATTGCTTGCATTATAACACTGTTAAAAATTGTTTGTTAGAGTGTTTCAAGATAACACCTGAAGCTTACAGAAAAAGGTTTTGTGAGCAGACATAAGGCAGATGAAAGTGCATGTGAATATATTGCTGGGTTAAGCACTTATTTTCATAGATGGGTGAGTGGGTGTCAGGTCACCACTTTTAAAGGTCTGGCAGACTTTTTGGTGAGTGAACAAGCCCTTAGCATTTTGCCTGAGGACATGAGAGTCTGGTTAGCAGACAGGGAATGTAACACAGCAGATGAGTTGGGGAAAAAGGGAGACCTATACCTAGCAAGCAAGGCATCACTGCACAGGAAAGGGATGCCCAATGCTGCTCATGGGTCTAAGGAAGCCCATGGTGGGCAGTCTAAACCACCCCAAAAGAGTCTGTTAGTAACAGGGGAGGCCACTAGTTCAAGTACACAACTAGGACCAAGGCTTAAATGTTTTAAATGCAACCAGTGAGGCCATGTAGCATATAGATGTCTATGGAGGCAAGGTGGGGAACAAAAGCTGGGAGAACCAGTAAGTGGGAATGACAGAATGCCAGCAGTCAATTGTCTGGAGACAACACAGGTACCAAACTACCACAAGAGGTTACATCCTATTTTAGTAGATGGGAAACAGGCCACTGCTAAGACAGACACAGCCTCTGACCTAAACATTGTGAAGCCTGCAATGGTTAAACAGGAGCACTACTTGCTTGGGCAGTCTACTTCATTCAGAGATTTAGGAGGGACTCCATTCCATATACATTTGGCTAGGGTTCACCTTGACTGGGAAGGTGGAAAAGGAAGCAAGCAAGTAGATGTGTTTGAAGATATCCCTGCAGATGTCATGATAAGGAATGATTTTGATAATGCAGTACCTTCTGTGCATGCAGTTACTTGCAGTCAGGCTTAGAGACAAGCATGTGGGTCTGGTAGCCTGGGGTGGACTCAGAAGGACCGCAGACTTGAAGCCAGGACTGGTGTGGAGGTTACATCAGAGAGGGAGCTACCTTGTAGCAGTGAGCCTGAAGGTGAGCCACAGCTGCTTGTGGGTACTGATGTTCCCTTGGACAGAGTGACTGCAAGGGCAGAGATGAGTAGTAGTACCCAGGCTGACAGTGAGGCACTGCTGTCAGATAATACCAGATTTCCTGTGGAAGGGGAGCTGAGAAGGGTTGCAAAGACAGAGTTGAGACAGGCTCAGCTTTCAAACCCCACATTACAAGGCTTGAGGGAGGTAGCCAGTGAGGCACCTAATTGTCAAGGAAAAGGGGAATCTGTATACAGGGACAAAGGGTTATTGTAGAGCAAGTGGACCCCTGAAGGAGAGCTATATGGTGAAAGAATATAGCAGTTGGTAGTGCCCAAGGCCTACCATCTGGCACTTCCAGCCATAGCACATGGCATTCCCTTTGCAAGTCATATGGACATAATGCATACAAAGAGATGTATTATGCAGAAAGATTATTGGCCTGGGATTTCCAAGGATGTAACAGGGTACTGCAGGACCTGTGAGCAGTGCCAAAAAGTAGGCAAGGCAGGAGACAATGTCAAGGCTCCTTTGATGCTTTTGCCTGTGATTGAAGAGCCATTTCAGAGGGTAGCTATGGATATTGTGGGGTCTCTGAGTACCCCAAGTTAAACAGGGAACATGTATATCCTAGTAGATTATGCTACCAGATACACTGAGGCAGTGGCTCTGTCCTCAATTGAGGCAGAAAAGGTGGCAAATACTTTGTTAGAGATTTTCAGCAGGGTAGGTTTCCCAAAAGAAATACTGACTGACAGAGATGCCAATTTCATGTCATACCTGCTGGCTTGGCTGTGGAAGCACTGTGGGGTGAAGCACCTAAAAACCACCCCCTATTGTCCCCAGACTAATGGTCTGTTTGATAAGTTAAACTCTGCACTAAAGACTATGCTACAGGCATTTGCAGACCAGTTTAAGAGGGAGTGGGGCAAATATTTGCCCCATCTGTTGTTTGCTTACAGATAAGTGCCCCAGGAATCCACAGGTTTTTTCACCCTTTGAGTTGCTGCATGGGCATACTGTGAGGGAACCTCTAGATTTCATTTGTGATGAGTGGGAGGGTGAGTATGAATCCCACAAGGAGTCTGTTGTGGCATATGTCCTAAATCACAGGACAAGGCTCAGGGAACTCATGGGCTTGGTCCAGGAGAACCTGGCAGAAGCCTAACAGCAGAAAAGGTCTGGTATGCAGGAATGCTCACACTAGAGAGTACGCTGTAGGGCAGCAGGTAATGGTTCTCATTCCTGTCAGACACAACAAGCTGCAGGCAGCCTGGAAGGTACCCTTCAAAGTGGTAAGGAAGGTCAGTGATGTTAACTACATGGTAGAGCTACTAAACAGGAGGCAGAGGCACAAACTGTACCATGTGAACATGATGAAACTTTACCATGATAGGGAGGCCCTGGTGCTAAGTATTTTCATTGGAATGCAGAAGTCTGAGGGGGATCTGGTGACTAATCTCCTCAGTGAGGCTCAGACTGACACCTCAGTGGAAGGGATAGTAATGTCCCAACAGCTATCCCCTATCCAGGTTAATGAAATCTGAGAAGTGTTTCTGGAGTTTGGGGGCATGTTCACTGGGAAACCAGGGTACACCCACCTGGTGCAGCACCATGTGAATACATGACTCCAAAGGCCTATTAAGCAGGCCCCTTATAGGGTGCCAGAGAGGGTCAAACAGACTCTGAGAGAGGAGATACAGGAAATATTGGAACTTGGGATAATCCAGGAGTCCAGCAGATGCTGGGCCTCCCCAGTGGGGCTTATACCAAAGAAGGATGGCAGCACCAGGTTCTGTGTGGACTACAGGAAATCAAATAGTCACACAGAATCAGATGTTTACCCCATGCATGGGACAGATGAAGCCCTAGAGCAGCTTGCTGAGGCTAAATTTCTTACCACTACTGATCTTACCAAGGGCTACTGGCAGGTGCCCTTGATTCCCAGCGCTAGAGAGAGAGGTCAGCCTTTGTGACTCCTTTCAGCTTGTATGAGTTCACGAAGATGCCTTTTGGGAGAAAATGTGCTGCAGGGACTTTCCAGAGGCTGGTAGATCATATCCTACCAAGAGCAGGAGATTTCGTTCTTGCTTACCTGGGTGATATTGCCATCTATAGCCATTTTTGGCAAGAGCACCTTCAGCATGTCAGGAAGGTGATGGGCAGAGAGCAGGGGTGACCATTAAGCCCAGTAAATGTCAGGTGGGTGTGGGTCTGGTGGAGGTCTCCTACCTGGGGCATAGAGTGGGGAGTGGTAAGGTCATGCCAGAACCTGACAAAGTGGAAGCCATTCAGGCATGTTCTGTTCCTATTACCAAAAAGCAGGTGAAGGCATCCTTAGGGACAGCAGGGTACTACAGAAAGTTTGTTCTCAATTATAGTACCATAGCTTCTCCCCTCACAGACCTGACAAGGAAAAACAGGCCAGATAAGGTAGTGTGGACCCCAGCATGTGATAATGCATTCCAGAAGCTTAAAGGAGCTTTTTGGAGGACCCCCTGTGTTAGCCAGTCCAGATTACAGCAAATAATTTGTTGTGCAGTTGGATGCTTCAAACCACACACTGCAGAAACCTCAACCTTTTCTGTATGGAAGGAAATTCACTGTAGTTACAGACCACAATTCCTTAACATGGCTACATTGAGCCAGCCAGAAAAATGCCAAGTTACTAAGATGGAGCCTATAGTTACAGGCATATGATGTGACAGTGCAGTACTCCAGTAGGCTTAGTAATGCCAATGCAGATGTGATCTCAAGACAGGGAATGGGGTAAGGTATTCCTAGATAGGCTCAACCCTCTCAAGCAACGTTTGTCAAGGGTCACTTGAAAAACTAGCTTGAGTCTTCAAGGGTGAGAGAAATGTCATGAAAGGAGATACTTCCAGCCCAGCTAGCTGGAATTTTGTAAATAATTATATGCCATTTGTGAATATCAACATGATTCATATCCTTGTGTTACAAATGTATTAGAACTGTTTGTTAAGTGTATATCAAACTGCTGTTACAGAAGTGTATGTTGAAAAGGGTTGTAAAGTACTGAGCTTTAAAAATGTATCCACAGTGTACCCTACTGGAACAGAACAGAAATGTACATACACTATTGTAACTGTTTATATGTATATATTTTAAAAGGGGAACTGGAATATAGAAGGTTAACTTGTAAAACTTCAGAAAAATACTTGAAATTAAATTGCTTTATAGGCAAGCCATAAAAAAGGATGTCATCTTTTGGTTTCAGTGCAGTAACAGACACAATGTTTAGAACTAGAGGTTCACTGTATTGTCTTGGAAGTGTTTTTATTGTTTTATGACTTCCAGGATATGCCTTACATCTAGGAAAAGCCCTTGTTTATTTATTTTCACAGGTAGATGCTAAATGCTGCCAGCTACATCAATGGGGTTTTACCATGGATAGAGTCAGATAACAAGAAATTATGTCATTCTGCAAGCTATCCTATCAGTAATATTTGGGATATTAATTTAAGAACTCTCTGAGAGAGATGGAGTACTCTGTATTTGTCTTTGACCTGATAACATCAACTACAGGAGCCACTCACCACATCTGTCTTGCTTGCTCTGTAAGTTAGCTAGGATACAGTAATTCTCTTAGATACAGTCAGGAATATAGCAAAGCTTAATTTAGATTTTTTTTTATTTATTTGAGACTGTGCTGCAATGTTGTTTTAAACATTTCTTGTGATTTTGAACTCTGGTGTTACTGTGATTACATACATAGTATTTTCTTGTTCTTTCATTAATTACTATTAAATATTTAAACTTTTCATTGTGGCTGATATTTGTGAGAAGGATTCACTTCATATTCTAAAAATACTGAACCATCGAATTTCAGTATTTTGAAACTATAAAGCCGAAACACCAAAAAAACCAAAACCATGAAACCCAAAAAACGGGAGCGTTAAAGCACACACACAAACACAACTACACCTACCTCCGCATGAGACAAACACACACACACACACACACACACACACACACACACACACACACACACACACACTTACTATAAGCAGGGGGGCAAACCCCCCTGCACTCCCCATGTGAAAGGCTGTGCCCCCCCACACCCCCTCTACTTAAATATACTAACTCTAAGGTCGCTCTAAACACCAACATACACAAAACCCACCAACATACATTCCACACCCACCTTGCACAAACACACATCACACAGATAAAAATACCACCACTCTCAATACTGACACACTCACACTCTCACCTATGTATCCTAACCCACAACTAACACTCCCTGACACACAAACCCTCCCCAAAACCAAACACCACACTTACCTAACACACCGTCAGTACCGCAGGTTCGATATTCTGCTGTTTCGTGCATCTGCAGATTCGACACTTTGGTCTCGAGATACTGAAATTCGATATTTCAGTATTTTGAGATTCCAAAGTGTTTCCTTGTGAGACATATTTAAGTTCTGAGAGTACAGGCATATTTATTTGTTGACACTGTGTAGGCCACTCCGAATAGCCTTGCTCTTGGTCAAACTACCATTTGTATTGATAGCAACATTACACAGTAAGATTGGACACCCTTTGTTAAGGGCCTTAAAGAATACCTCTCAACTGTACAGATTTTCACAGAATGTCCAGATTTTTGCCTCATATTTTTGGTCTCTCCCTTATAAAATTTGTGATTTTCTGGCAAATCACTGAGAATTGAAGTCACTAAATAATGAAATTCATTTAAGTTACAGAGTTCATATCATTCAGAAAATGCATGTTAATACAAAACCTGTCATTCTAGCAACTTTCTAAGTTTATAAGAGCAATATTTAAAATATGGGTACTTATGTATTATCACAACCACATTTACAAGTCGCTCTAATTCGTAATGTTTTCGCAAAACTACTTTAGCTTACAGTGAGAAGGGGTGTGTGATGTGTTTACTCACATGTGCATTTCTAACCATTTCCTTTTGTCAAAAAAAACATGATTTCTGCAAAGATTTTTTTGGTACTTTGATGTAATACTGGACATGAGTAACTGCAGGTACCCATACATATCAGCCCAAATGTAAGTCTACATTTGTTACACTGTACTTAAACTGCTATAATTTAAGTGGTACTTGTACTTTAAGGTTTCAGCAATAGAGCACCTCTTGTTTGTACTTGGGGAGGAGTGGTAGAATTCTAAAAATTATGAAACACCCATAGCATATGGATGTACCTCTCACTTTCAGAGGTTTAAAAGATGTGTTTAACAAACATGCAGAATGTATGCCAATCCAAATAGTCTAAAGAGAAACTGGAAGAACATGTAAATGAAACTACTGAAACTGACAACGTCTGACCACACTGTAAAAAGTACATTACAAAAGGGACACCTCCCCACAATGCCTGTACCCTGAAAACTTTTGTGTTACAATAAGAAAAGACATCCAAGTACATATCCACCGTTGACAATTCCCCTTAAACAGCATATGACACACACCATTAAACTGTCCTTGTTTATTTGATTTAACCCTGTATGTTTACAATTAAAGTGCATTTTACAAAATGAGCTACCAAAAATATATATGTGAGCATCATCGGTGATAGCATTATGAATTAGAGTGACTTGTAAATGTGGTTACGATAATACGTAAGTACCAAAATATGTCCTTCTTTTTGAGCCTTTGTCCCCCCAAAATTTTAGACTTTGTCCAGATTTCTTGCTCTAAGAGGTTGAGAGGTATGCCTTAAAGTAGCTGATAAGGACGTGGCTGGTGACAGTGATAACTACCTTATAGTCTGGGCAAAAGAGTCATAGCTAGTAAACCTGTGCCAGCCTTTCCCAAGTGTGTGTGTGTGTGTGTGTGTGTGTGTGTGTGTGTGTGTGTGTGTGTGTGTGTGTGTGTGTTTGTAAAACAAAGCTCAAAGAGTGTGTGTGTGTGTCAGCTACTTGGGCAGGGACACAAAGCACTGGTTGGACAGAGAGAGTTTTGTAGGTCTTGGCTTGGCCACTCAGCTCAGATCTCATCTCTATAGCTGTGTCAGTGGGTAGTCTTATTGGGAATCTGGAGAGAGAGAAACCAGCCCTGGACTGACTGCGGTCTCTGTGTGCTCTTAAGGGAAATTGCACTTGATGCAGATAACTGCATCTGGAAATACTGTGTGTGTTCCTGTCATCCTCCCAATGTACATCCCCCACTGGTGCTTGTGGTGTGGATTGAGGCTCCTTAGACAATGGGAAAATTGTACATCAATACCCTGATTGGAGAATGAGCATTCTCCAGCAGGGTATTAATGTACAAGTAATGCCCGCTGAGAAGAATGAGCCCCCCTCTTCACGGCAGCTTATTAAGCCGCCATGGAGCTCGGACTGAGGAAAAGGGACGGATGCCATTATTTTACACTTGCTAAGCAGCGTTTTTGTTGTTTAGTGAGTGTAAAATATAAAAAAGACAAAAAAGGTAACGTGTGTCAGTGTGTGTGTGTTTATGTCTGTGTTTGAGTGTATGTGTGCATGCCAGTGAGAGTGAGTGAGCTGCTATTTTACACTCACTAAGCAGCACTTTTGCTGTTTAGCGAGTGTAAAATAAAACAAGAAAAAAAAGAAAATGCAGCGTGTGAGAGTGTATGCATGTATGTAAGAGAGAGAGAGTGATCATGTGTGTGTGTGTGTGAGACAGAGAGAGAGAGAGAGAGACAGAGAGAAAGAGAGAGAGAGAGTAATGTGTGAGTGAATGCATGTATGTAAGCAGAGGAGACTGCCCCATGAGAGAGATGTAGAGAGAGAGTGAGACTGAATGTGTGTATGAAAGCAGCTGGAAACTGTGAGATTGAGAAAGAGAACCAGCAAAAACAAGGCACCAACCCTAAGAGATATTAATAAACTAGAACCAAATGGTGAAGCAGACATCCGTTTATTCAATAATGAATAAACGGATGTCTACTTCACCCTTTGGTTCCAGTTTATTCATACCTCTTAGGGTTGGTGCCTTGTTTTTGCTGGTTCTGGGTTTTGGTTTGGCACCTTGCCTCCTTTGGTACTGTTTTTAGATTGAGAAAGAGGGTGAGACAGATCTTGTATGAGTGAATGTGTGTATGAAAGCAGAGGAGATTTTGTGTGTATATGTATGTGTGTGAAAGCAGAAGAGACTGTGTATGTGTGTATGGGAGACAGAATGGGCTGTATGTAAAAAGTGCTGTGTTTCATTTGCTTCATTTTTAAGTGCTATATTATGTTTTATATATATTTGATGTAAAATGCTTCCTACAACACCATTAACATATACTAGAGCAAGTTTGAAATGGTAGGCGGAGGAACTATTTTACATTAAAAATATATAAAAAAGATAATCTAGTACTTAAAAAAATAAATAAGCAAGTAAAACACAACAATTTTACAGTGAGTCCATTGTCTAAGTGCAATAATGCCCTCCAGGGTGTGTGTTAATGTGTAATTATACAATGACCCCCCCCCCCATTAATATTCCAAAATGTGCACGCTGATTGGCCAGCATGCCCATTGTAAATCCTACAATATACCAATGGAAAAAGGTCCGGTTGCCCAAACTTTTTTCCATTGGTATAAAGTGTCCAAACTTTTTTTTTAATTAAAAAAAAAACAAAAAAAAAATGGAGCAACAGACTTTCCTTTCTCTGTTGCTTCCGTTTCAAAGCATGTACTGGGTATGTGTGGGAATGCAAGCCCCATACGCATGCGCAGTACATCAACTCAAGGAAGCAGTATACCACCACCGGCAGAAGAACAGTAATGTGCCATTATACAAAGACATTATTTAAGAAAAGTAAATATTTTTTCCCTTAAATAATGTCATTGTATAATAACAATAACCGACTCTGTGGTTGTGGTATATTATAGCAATAACCCGTGCCTGGGTGTGGGTAATGCTGGATTTACCCATGGTTGGTGTGGATTGGTCATTAGGGCGAAGCCCGAGTGGCCAAACAAAGACAAGCTTGGGTAAATCCAGCATTACCTACACCCAGAAGTAGTTTATTGCTATTATACAATGACATTATTTAAGAAAAAAAATAATTACTTTTCTTAAATAATGGCATTGTATAATGCCTCCTTGCTGCCCTTCCGCAGCTGTCTGGTATTCTGCAGTAGTTCTGATGTACTGCACATGCGTATGCTTACACAGTACATCAGAGCTGTGGGCAAAAGCAACAGAAAAAGTAAGATCTCCGTTGTCTTTTTACAAACTGTCTGGCTATGTTAAAGGAGTTTAACATAGCGAGACAGCTTTAAAAAAAGCAACAGAGAATTTCCGTTGCTTTTTTTAAAGCTGTCTCGCTATATTAAACCCATTTAACATAGCGAGACAGTTTTGAAAAAAGCAACAGAGAAAGCAAGATCTCTGTTGCTTTTTACAAAGTGTCTTGCTATGTTAAAGGAGTTTAACATAGTGAGACAGCTTTAAAAAAAGCAACAGAGAATCTCCTTCGTTTTTTTTAGAGCTGTCTCGCTATGTTACACCCATTTAACATAGCGAGACACCTTTAAAAAAATGCAATGGAGATAGGAAGATCTCCGTTACTTTTTTTAAAGCTGTCTCGCTATGTTAAACTCGTTCCTCACCCTCAGAGCAAACATTGTATCTGTAGAACTCTTTTCTGGTATGAAACCATACTGCTGTTCACTAATCATCACCTCCCTTCTTAACCTAGCTTCCACTACTCTTTCCCATAACTTCATGCTGTGGCTGATCAATGTTATCCCTCTGTAGTTACTTCAGCTCTGCACATTACCCTTATTCTTAAAAATCAGTACCAATACGTTTCTCCACTCCTCAGGTATCCCCCATCTTTCAAGATTTCATTAAACAGTCTGGTTAAAAACTCCACTGCCGTCTCTCCTAAACACCTCCATGCTTCCACAGGTATGTCATCTGGATCAACAGCCTTTCCATTCTTCATCCTCTTCATAGCTGTCCTTATTTCCTCCTTGCTAATCCATTGCACTTCCTGATTCACTGTCCTCACATCATTCAACCTTCTCTCTCTTTCTCTCTCTCTCTCATTGTCTTCATTCATTAGCCTCTGAAAGTACTCTTTACATCTGCTCAACACACATTCCTCACTTGTGAGTATGTTTCACTCGCTATTCTTTATCACCCTATTCTGCTTCACATCTTTCCCAGCTCGGTCCCTCCATCTAGCCAATCAGTACAGGTCCTTTTCTCTCTCCTTAGTGTCCATCCTTTCAAACAACTTGCCATACGCCTTATCCTTAGCCTTCACCACCTCTCTCTTCCCCATACATCTCATCTCCTTGTACTTCTGTCTACTTTCTTCATCTCTCTGACCATCCCACTTCTTCTTCACCAGCCTCTTCATCTGTATATTCTCCTGTACTTCCTCATTCCACCACCAGGTCTCCTTGTCCTCCTTTCTCTGTCCAGATGTCACACCAACTATCTTTCTAACTATCTCCCTTACCACCTCTGCTGTGGCTGCCCAGCTATCTGGTAGCTCCTCATTGCCACCCAGTGCCTGTCTTAAGTTTTCCCGGAACTCCACCTCACAATCATCCTTTTTCAACTTCCAACATTTGATCCTTGGCACTGCCCTCATTCTCCTCCTCTTCTTCTTGATTGCCAATGCCATCCAACAGACCACCATCCTATGCTGCCTAACTACACTTTCCCTTGTCAGTACTCTGTAGTCTCCAATCTCCTTCATACTAGTCCTCCTGCATAGGATATAATCCATGTGTGCGTCTTCCTCCAATCTTGTACGTCACCCTATGCTCCTCCCCTTTCTTAAAATATGCATTCACCACAGTCATGTCCATTCTTTTTGCAAAATCCACTACCATCTGACCTTCTGCATTCCTCTGCTTAACATCATACCTACTCTTCACCTCCTCATCCCCTCTGTTTCCTTCATCAACATGCCTATTGAAATATGCTCGAATCAACACTCTCTCACCCTTGGGAACACTTTCCACCACTTCATCTAACTCGCTCCAAAATTTTTCTTTCTCATCCATCACACACCCAACTTGCAGAGCATATGCACTAACAACATTCATCATCACACTATCAATTTCCAGCTTCATATACATCACTCTGTCCAACACTGTTTTCACCTCCAAAACACTCTTGACATACTGTTCCTTCAGCATAATCCCTACCCCATTTCTTTTCCCATCCACACCATGGTAGAACAATTTGAACCCACCTCTGATACACCTGGCCTTACTCCCCTTCCATCTGGCCTCTTGCACGCACAATATATCAACCTTCCTTCTCTCCATCATATCAGCTAGCTCTCTCCGTTTGCCAGTCATACTGCCAGTATTCAAAGTTCCTACCCTCACTTCCACACTCCTAACCTTCCTCATCTCCACCTGCCTCGGGACATGCCTTCCCTCTCTTCTTCTCATTCTCCATTTACTTTTAAAACCATTTTGTCCTAGCTAGCACCATAGAACAACAGCAGTATTATTCCTGCAAAATGTTTGAGTGTTGCACTAATTTACACATTAAAGACAAAAGACTACCATGTTTGCGATTACAGTGTAGTGATTACTGGAGTGAGGAAAATGAAGCATGCTAACCAACTTGACAGAAGTTCAAATTCATTACCATTTCAATGTGATTTGATTTTCTATTTGCAGCAAATGTAAAGAAAGTAAGCCTAATGTGTCATCATAACAGTGTTATGGAATGGAAAATTATTCTAAATGAGTACCCTTGAATGATGCTGTATTAAGGGGACAGATAACCAAACATTTTGCTGCCAGAATAGCTAGATTATGTAGATGGTGAATTTGACACAGATATGTAATTTTGAGCCTGACAGTTCAGGGATATCAGAGAGATACATGGCTGAAGATGAGTAAATAGAGGTTGTCTGCAATATTTGAAACTGTAACTGCAGCATATTCAAAAATCTCTTTGCACAAGAAATTGGGCAGACCCTAGAAAATGGGGGGAGACAAGAGACCAAAACAGGGACACATTTTAAATATTGCCCTTATAAATTAAGTTGATAGACTAACAATATTTGTATTTGCACACATTTTCTGAGATAGGAAGTCTGAAACTCAAATGTATGTCATTATTTGGTAACCTAAATTCTCAGTGAAATTCTCAGTGATTCATCAGAAAACCACACATTTTATGAGGAACAGACCAAAAATATGAGGCAAAAATCTGGACATTTTTCAAGAGTCTAGACAGTTGATATGTACGAACTGGAGTAACATTTTGATCACCACTAGTAAAAAGATGTTCAGCTGATAGCAGCAGCATCTTCATTCTAGCAATCCTCAACAATTTTGAGCTACCCTCAACCATATTTTTCCACCCTGACTATGCCTCTAACCTTTCCCTTCCCTCTCACCTTAATTATACTGACATCACAAAATTGTTTGCTATTTGGATCCATTATGAGTAATTAAAGAATACCCCCCCCCCCAAACTGGATGATTCAAACTCATTGAAAAGGAAAGCAGTAAAGGCTGCAAGTGCAATAACTTAACAAGAGTTGAGTCTGTCTGCACTCTGAACCCCCCCTGTTTATTTATATATTAACATTGTATGGTTGTACAACTGGGGTGGGGCCCTAAATAGTGAAGAAAACAGCTTGCAATGCTGTGATCTCAAAGTACAACAAATAAATGGCAAAACATTCATGGACTTGTAAATTCAATGAGCTAGGATCAGGGAGATTGCTTTCCATTGTCATCATCCATTGAGTGCCAGCTCTCATTTTGTTAAACATTTTCAGGGCATCATTAAAAAGTTTGTCACAGATAAACATTAGACAATTGTACACGTCCATGTATTAATATTATCCAGACAGTCACAGTGGATTATAGTGCAGCGTCACCTCTGGCACCCTGAGAGGTCTATTCCTTCCCTTCATTGCTTACTGGTACCCTAACAGTCCAGGGACAGGCATATTAGGTTCATAGGTTCATACTAGGCTATCTGCCCTAGGGCATTTATAAGCCTAGCCAGAGTGTGTTTGGCTTTCACCACCCATTTTAAATTAATTTTGCTATGCCTTTTTTTGAGGTTAGTATACTGTGCCTCTGTCTAACAGTGGCACAGAAGTGATAGCCGGGGTAAACCTATGATCTCCCATCCACTCATCAAGATTACTCTTGAAGAGAGTCAATGTGGAACTCTGCCTAACCTGGACTGGGATTTTATTCCAGAGTGAAGGGAGTCTCTGGGTTATGAATCTGTCCCTCCAGCATGTCTTATTTATTTCAGTGCTGAGGTTCAAGTCTCTCGAGCACGTAGCTCGATGGGATTTGGATTTTCTGAGGTGCAGCATGTCCATTAATTCCGGGTTGGACATGGCTTTATACGTCAGGCACAGATCGCCTCATAGCAGGCGGTATGCCACTGAGTAGAGCTGGAGTTTCTTTAACCGGGCAGCATATGGCATCTGTTTGAGCCCTTTGATCCTCTTGGTGAGGTACTTTTGGGGTCTTTCCAGTTGCTGCAGGTGTCTGGTAAGGTGCATCCCAAAAAGGGCATTGTACTCAATTATGGGCCTGATGAGGGATGAGTAAAGAGGCACGATGACCTCCCCTGATCTAGATGTGAATCCCTTCATGATTAGGTGGACTATATAAAATGTTTTTCTAACCACTTTGGCCACGTGGTTGTCAAATGAGAGATTGCTATCAATTTGGGTCCTCAGGTCCCTAATGACTTCTTCTGTACTTAATGGATTACCACCTATGTGGTAATTTGTGGGCACTTTGTTTTTGCCAAAGGGGATGACTATACACTTTTTGGCGTTTAGCTTGAGGCCATGACTCTGGCACCAGTTGTCTGTTTATATGAGGCCCTTTTGGAGGATGCTTGTGTCGGCTGGAGAGTTGATTATGGCGCCCAGTTTGCAGTCATCTGCGAACTTGGTCAGCCACAGTCCTTCCTTGTTGGCCTGTACTGCCGAGAAATATATACCGAACAAGAGAGGTCCCAGGACTGAGCCTTGTGGGACGCCACTTGTAACTGGTTTGGAGTCTGACATGGCTCCAGCAATTCTAACCATGTGGGTTCTGTCCTTGAGCCAGTTTGCAACCCATCTAGTGACATAGGGGTTTATATTTAAGCTGGTGAGCTTATCTATAATGCCCGAGTGGGGTATTGTATCGAAGGCTTTTGCGAGGTCCAGGTAGGCTGTGTGGACCACCTTCCCCTCATCAATGGCCTTGGTGGCTGTTTCAAAGAAATCAGCCAGGTTTAAGAGGCAGGATCTGCCCTTAACAAAGCCAAACTGGGTAGGATCCAGTGTCTGTAGGTCCCCAATATCTTTATTTATGAGGTCCATGATGATCCTTTCCATAGCTTTGCAGACCAAGCTAGTCAGGCTTATGGTGCGATAGTTTCCAGGATCCGTTGAGGCACCACCTTTGTGGAGAGGGACCACTGTTGCTGTACGCTACTCTTTGGGTACATATCCTGTAGTAAGGCTAAGATTGAACAGTAGTTTTATGTTTGGGTTTAGCTCTTCTTGGAGTTCATGTAGGACGCAGCCCGGGACACCATCTGGTCCCATTGATGCTGTGTTTTTTGCTTTGGAGAGGGCGGCTCTTACCTGAGCATCTGAGATGTCAGGGGGGCAGCACTCTGTTGGGATAAATATTTGCCCTTTTGGTGGGGAGGGGGGGGAGAAGTTTGCACTGAACCTGTCAGCTAGGATGTTGGCAATGTCTGTTGGGCTCGGTGTATTTTTTGTCATTTTGGACAAATTCTGAGCATATCTGGGAATTCCCACCCAGGTTCCTAACATAACTAAAGAAAGCCTTGTGATTATCCTTAGTGTCCTGTGCAATTTTTCTCTCGAAGCTGGCCTTAGACGATTTTATGAGTGCCCGTAGTTTTTTGCTAATACTGATCAGAGATGTCTTCCCTTTTTGGGATTTTGCTCTATCATGTAGTAGCTTCCTCCTTCTATTGTATAGTTTGTTTATGGCTGGGGTCCACCAGACAGGACGTCTGCCTTTGGAGGATTGGGTCTTGGTTTTATTTGGGATTGCATGATCCATGCATTCCTGAAGGTGTTCATAGAATGCGTTTATAAAGGATTCTGCGGTCTGGGCTGTATTTTCCACAGGCCCGGGGGCTTTGAAGGATTCCGCCTTGGTTTTGAGGCGTTTGAAATTTGCTTTAGAGAAGTTTTTCACTGTGGTTTTCTGGGCAGGGGGTGGGGTCGGGATGTGAATATCCAGTGAGATTAGTTTATGGTCTGATCTTACCAGTGAGGGATACACTTCTGGTCTGGAGCATAGTGTCCCCATGTTGGTGATGATCAGGTCCAGTATGTTTTCCCCTCTTGTGGGAGTGGTAACAAGTTGTTCCATAGCATTTGAGTTTATAAATTCTAGGAACCTTTGGGCTAGGGTGTTGGAGCTAGAGTAATGCTCCCAGTCTATGTTTGGGTAGTTGAAGTCGCCCAATATAATGGTGTTTGGAGAGACCTTCATATTTTCCAGTATTCTCAGGAAGGCCGAGTGGGGTTCCTGTGTTTGGGAGGGTGGTCTGTAGCAGGCTATAAACTGGAAGGCAGTTTTACCCACTGTTAGTTGCACATGGATAGTCTCTGATGCTTCGTGCTGTGCCACCAACCTGGAGGTGTGGGTATCTTTGACGAATTATTGATACTCCCCCTCCTTTTGTGGTTCGGTCCAGGTTTTGGGGCCAAAAAGCATGGTATGAGGTATAACCTGGCAGTGCTGGGGTGCTCTCGGGAGCCTTGAACCAGGTTTCTGTTACTGCACAGATATCAATGTTCTCCATGCTAAGGAGAGTTTTGAGTGTGTGCATCTTGAGGTTTAGACTTCTGGCGTTGAGTAGCATTACTCTTAGTTTCTTATCCCTTGTGATACCTATGGAGGTGGGTTTGTCTTTTGAGCCTTGCCTAAAAAGGCACTATAGGGGTAGCAAGAGCCTTTGCCAATATCCGAAAGCCCAGGGGTGACAGGTGCAAGCCGTCCCTAGCGAAGCATCATGGCTTGTCGAGCATGTCATCCCAGGTTGACAGGCATTGGATCCCCTTTGAATGACACCAATACTTAAGCCAATTGTTGAAATTGATCATCTTGTCTTCATATTGTGGCATCATTCTTGGTGAGGGTAAGATGCTACTCAAGGTCAGGGTCATACCGGCCTGAGCTACATGCTCAGAGAGCTCCTCTATGTCTCCTTTCATGTAGTCCAGGGAGGTCCGTCTCAGGTCATTCACACCAGCATGGACAATGACTGAGTCATATTTGTACTTGCCTTGGAGTGACCTGAGTGCTTGTGTTATGTGGCGGATCCTAGCACCCGACAGGCAGCTCACCGTGACCTTCTCCTTGTTCAGCCTGGTGAGTGGGACGTCAGTGTGCCTGACAATAGAGTCACCTATTACAAGTGTATCAGGTGTGTTGTTTAGCCTTAAGGGCTGTGACTGTTCGGCACACTGGCTTTGTGAGCTATGTGTTGCACGTGTTTTGTTTTGGGGTAGTGGTTGCTTGGGTGTCTGCTTTGGAGGTCTCTGCTGCTTAGGCAGATTTTTATTTAGAGCCTCCGAGTATGTTTTTGTGTGTTTATGTGTTTGGTTTGTTGTTGTGGTAGGTCTATGTGAGACTGGAATTGTAGTGAGTGTGGTTTCCTTCTCCTCCTGACTGGTTACGCCAGTACTGAGTTGAGAGAGCTTAGCCTCCAGTTTGGCTATATGGTTGCATCTCTCACATATGTTGGAATTTGTTGGGAGGAGGAGGAGAGGGTTGTCTGTGTACATGAGGCAGTTGTAACATTGCCTCAAGATTCCCAGATTCACCAGCTGAACCGGAGAGGAGATTGACAACTGACCTTTGGACATGCTAGAATAGTATTGGGAATTCCTTTATACTTGAAAAAAAGGGCCAATGGGGAACAAGGTACTCAAGGGGAGTTTGTGAGGGTGTAGTGCTTTTAATTTTTTAGAGCTGACTTATATAATTGCTTTAGTGAGCAAGTGCCAGGTAACTTAATTGCAATGTGTTACAGGTAACTTAAATGCAAAAACGACAAACAGTAACTTTCTTTCAAGTGAAACAAGGGAATAAGTACAGTAAGCAATGCAGATATCACTAGGGATCCACAGAAGTGCTAAAAGGCCGTGTTTTAGGTGGAATTTGCATTTCAGGGAAATAAACAAACAACAAGCATACAAACAAAGCTAGATTCAGCAGGCCTGGATCTAGTCTATGCTACAGCAAACAAGGTGTACCAATTTCAGTAAGAAACAGTTAAAATATGCAGGCACTATAAGCCTTTAACCAGAAATTCCCAGCTCAGAAGGGCAGAGTCCAGCCTCTCCTCCCACAAGAGTGCAGACCACGATCCTTCTTAATGTAAAATAACTGGCCTGAAGCCCAAGTGCTTAAACCAGAACTAATACACTTTTAGAATAACAGACACTGATCCCTCAATCAGCAGTTCCCAACTTAGAAGGATGTAAGCTACCTGTCCTGCCACCACAGTGCAGGCCACAAACCTTCCTAATGTAAAACAACTGGTCTAAAGCCCAAGTGCTTAATCCAAAAGACTTAGAAATGATAGCTACACTTTAATCAAGTTACTACCAAGCAGTAATAAATACAACTGAATACTTTAAAGAATGCCTGGATTAGTGCTCAAGTTATACAAACAAAGCTAGATTCAGCAGGCCTGGATCTAGTCTATGCTACAGCAAACAAGGTGTACCAATTTCAGTAAGAAGCAGTTCAAATATGCAGGCACTATAAGCCTTTAACCAGAAATTCCCAGCTCAGAAGGACAGAGTCCAGCCTCTCCTCCCACAAGAGTGCAGAACACGAACCCTCTTAATGTAAAATAACTGGCCTCAAGCCATTGGTAACGACTGTATGTTTTCACACTTCTTGCATGGTACAGTGCTACAGAATGCATGTCACTTCAGGATCAAATGCAAAGTATTAGATATCTACCACAGCTGGGTCATAGTCCCTGGCCTCCACTATGGCATGATCAAGCACCAAGTGAAGCTTGTCACCACCCTCCCTATATGTTAGGCAAGCTGGAATCAACTGTTCAGTCTCACTCACTTGCAAGTTCCTCTTGCACTTGGACGACTAACAGAACCAGAATTGCTGAAGCTGTAGTTAGGACTCTGATTCAATATCTCTCCAGCTCTTCATGCCAAAGAGAAAAAGTCGTGCATGACTCTGCTTGACTTACAAAGCCATGTCTGACCCAGCTCTGTTAGAAATGCTACATATAAAGAAATCCCAATTCCTCCACACCGCACACTCCAGAGACCTCCACCTCATTACCACAATCAACAGAACACGCTGGAGGGATATGTTCATAACCCAGAGACTGCCCATGCTATGGGATAGACTTGACATACATGTCAAGCACAGCACCTTACCAGCCCTCTTCAAGAGAAATCTTGAGTGGATGGGAAATAGAAAATTCATCCCAGGGATCACTCCAGTGCCCTTACTCGACAGAGGCACTGGGAACTAAGGTCGGATGGCACTATGCCAGGGTAATCCTATGGGCTAGGCTTGTAAAGGCTCCAAGGCCATTAGCCTAGTACACACCTATGAACCTATGAGCAGCAAGGTAACATTTATAGTGCCTAGTCCATTCAGGTGGAACACTGCAGTATACTCTAGAACAGCTAGCAGCATTGTGTTTATTTGTAGTATATTATACAACATGCTGCCACACTGACAGTGCCAGCAAAGACCACAAGTTGATCTGCTGCACCACCAAGCAGCACCAGGACTCCCAAAATAGGACAATGTAAACAAAAAAGAGAGTAGTTATGAAAGGCCACCCACACTCCATGCCTCACAGAGTGGCTTGTATTACCATGGCAACCCAGCAGTACCATGCTGAAATCACAGCTACATCGAAACAGAAAGAATCTCCTTAACACTAAGTTGCTAAATTAAACTCACATTTCAAAGCCAAGTCCTGTACAGACAGCAAGGCAGTCAGTTTACATTGGCGAGTGTGTGGGCTATAACAATATGAAACATTATAAATGAGACTAAAACAGGAAAACTTGTACTGTTAGTACTTGTACACAGGACACCAAGCACATAAAAAGTTATTTATGAGTATATCAGCACTCTTTGTATATGCCTTAGCAGGAAAAGGCTCATATAGGTTAAGGGGAGGAATACAGCACGAATACACGTTAAACAAAGGTTTTAAACCAAGTACAGTCTTGACAAGAATCCATAGTCCACATTGACTACTGCATGAATGGACTGTCATGGCACATCAGATATAACATAACAATCAAATACCAGCAAGAAACATGCATTACTTTCATTAGTGCAAGCAATACCACATAATAAAGGGGTAGGTTTCAAAACATTATCTGCCTGGGGCAGCTTTACACCTCATATTTTTATATGGCACCCAGTTCTGTAAGGAGGGCTCAGAGATTCCTCATGCAGAACAGACAAATGAGGAATCCTAGTGCCATGTGCTCAGTTCTGAATCAATTTCTCAAAGCCATTGTCACAATTACCATATAAATATAGTTATGTGCTCCACGAACTCAACGAGGAATTAAACCCACAGCTAGGACAGCTGTTTAATCATAGTCTTACCTCTGGATACGTACCCAGGGAGTGGCGCACTGCAACTGTGGTCCCACTTCACAAAGGCGGTGCCTCCACCGACCCTGGAAATTACCGGCCCATTAGCTTGACAAGCCTTATCTGCAAAGCCATGGAGAGGATCATAATGGACCTCATAAATAAAGACATAGGGAATTTGCAGACTTTGGATCCATCCCAGTTTGGCTTTGTCAAAGGCAGATCATGCCTTCTAAACTTGGTTGACTTTTGAAACAGTCACCAAAGCCATTGATGAGGAAAGGCAGTCCATACAGCCTACCTCGATCTGGCGAAGGCCTTCGATACAATACCCCACTCGGGTATCATTGAAAAACTCATCAGCTTAAATGTTAACCCATACATCACAAGATGGGTTGCAAACTGGCTGAGTGACAGAACCCACAGGGTCAGAGTTGCTGGCGCCATGTCAGACTCAAAGCCTGTCACAAGTGGTGTACCACAGGGCTCAGTCCTGGGCCCACTCTTGTTTGGCATCTACTTTTCCAAGTACAAGCAAACACAGGAGGGTTATGGCTGACAAAGTTTGCAGATGACTGCAAACTGGCCATAGTAGAAAACACATCTGACACAGATATCCTTCAGAAGGGTCTCACAGAAACGGATAACTGGTGCCAGAGCCATGGCCTAAAGTTAAATGCCACAAATGCATAGTCATACCCTTCGGGAAAAACAAGGTTACCCCTAGCTACCAAATAGGTGGCAATCCACTGAGCATAGAAGAAGTTATCAGGGACCTGGGGACCCAGGTTGATAGTAGTCTGTCATTCGACACCCATGTAGCTAAAGTAGTTAGGAAGACCTTCTACATTGCCCACCTTATCATGAAGGGATTCTCATCTAGATCAAGGGAGGTCATAGTCTCCCTATACTCATCACTCATCAGACCAATGATTGAGTACAATGCCCCATTCGGAATGTATCTGACCCGACACTTGCAGCAGCTGGAGAGGCCACAAAAGTTCCTCACCAAAAGGATAAAGGGTCTCAAACATCTGTCCTATGCTGCCCGACTGAAAGAACTCCAGCTCTATTCAGTCGCCACCGCTTGCTCAGAGGTGACCTTTGACTAACATACATGTCCATGCCAAACCCAGACTTGCTGAAAATGCTTCACCTCCAAAATCTAGATCCGTCAGAGCCACAAGGCGGAGACTTAAACCTCGACACGGCTATTAATAGGACGCGCTGGAGGGATAGATTCATCACCCAAAGACTCCCTATGCTGTGGAATAAAATCCCGGTATATGTGAGGCAGAGCACCTCGCTGGCCTTGTTCAAGAGAAATCTTGACCAATGGATGGGAGATCGCAGATATACCCCAGGGATTACCTCAGTGTCACTGCTCAACAGAGGCACAGCAAAATAATGGGTATAGTTCCCCATACTAAAGGGGTGGCGTAAGCCACAAAACTATGGGCTAGGCTTGTAAATGCCCTCGGGCAGATAGCCTAGTATGAACCTATGAACCTATGAACCTATAATTTAGGTAAATACATTTGTGTATTCAGTCTTCCATGTTTTAATGCAGAAGTTTTCACATTTCAGAAAAGTTTCAAGAGCCAGTGTTTACTGCAAATAAATAAATATAAAAATAACATACTTTTCCATTAAAACCATGCCATTTGGTATTGCCTATGGTAAGCATGTTACAATAATCACTAATGGTTTGTTATTTACATTTGTTGTGGAAACTTCAACAATGTACTTTAACATGCAGTATTAATAAGTTTCATTCCCTGCTCATGGTTTAGCAGATATCCTTTCCACTTATGCTGTCAGTGTTGTGTCAGGCAGTGTAGGGAGTACTCTGACATCACTAAGATATCATACCAGAGGGAAGGTGAAATTAAGAATTGGAGTAGCATTGCAGGATGGTGGAGACTGCAGCTGTATCCCAATTTTTGTGAAATCCTTGGAAAGATGCAAATCTTACTCGGCACCAAACGCTTACCAAGGCAAACAACAGCTAACAGAACACAAGCACAGGGAGTACAGCAATAGACACATGTGACAGTGTAGCTATTTAAGTATCATCTTAGCCAGGCAGAACAAATATATTTACAAAGGAACCACATTGCAAGCATCCCAACTATAGAAGCTGTCCCAGCTGCCAGCACACGAATGCAAGTATAGAAGTACAAATGCACTGCCAAAGAAGATAAGTGTGTTCTGTGTAATACAAGCACATCAGAGTACAACCCACAGAGCTATGGTCAGCAATGGTAATAGGCACAGCATGTGTGTCACATTTCTGAATTTCATATGAATACTATATAATATAGGGAAGTATAATTGATGAGGTATGGGCACTGTTAATTGTAAATATAGTGAACAGTTGTGTAAATCAAATTTCTGCACTGTATCTAGTATGCCAAAGTTCATTGCACAGATCCTAGAAGTAGATCATGGCAATGAAGGCTGGTGTACAAATGCCTGTCCATTTTTATGAAGACTGTATGGTTGAGTATAGTGCACAGTGGCATACTAAGCGCACCAGTAATCCTGGTCAGGGAAGCACTGTGTAGCATAACAGCACTACATAGAGTAGCTGACAACAGCAGCCCCATAAGGTTCCTGGTAAAAGAATCAAGATTTCCTTATTAAGCATGATGGTAGAGTGAGGGTAAGGATGAGACCCGGTGATGTTTGAATGCTGACTGGTGGCAGCACTGCAGTGTTGTTATGCTGGGATGGAGAAAGCCTGGTTTCAGTAGCAGGCATACTTCTCAACCTCATAGTGCAAGAAATCTAGACAAAGCCAGAAAGAATGGGGGGAACAAAAGTCAAAAATAGGGACAGAATTTAAATATTGTTCCTATAAACTTAGACAGTTTCTAGAATTAAAGGTGTTGCATTATTACATATTTTCTAAAGGATATAAAGTCTGAAACTCAAATGTTTCTTTATTTAGTATTATTTAGTAACTTCAATATTCATGAATTTACCAGAAAACCACAAATTTTATGAGGAACAGACCCAAAATATGAGGCAAAAATCTGGACATTCTGCAAAAATCTGTACATTTGAGAGGCATGATAGAAGGGTTGCCTGCACCACAGAGAATTCTGCTGATGGCATGACTTTTCCTACCTCAGAAATATATTTTTTTCTTTTTTTGCTGTAATACTGATATGCCACTCTGCTCTGTATGCTGAGCATTCTATCAGCATAGAATGGGAAATGGGATAGGCAACACCATCTGATTTTATACATTTGGAGTCCCTTAGGTTACCCCCATTGGACCAGCCCATCCACAGAGGGTGTTATATTTCTAAATCTTTTACAACTGAGGAGAGTTTCATTTGCATGTGTTCTACTTACATTGAGAACTGTGGCTTCACAGTGTGATAAAACTATGTACAATATTAGACCCTCTTTGTGCCTTTGTGTTTGAATCATATAGAATATTGGTATACCAGTCATACACTATTGTGCACAATATGTAGCTATCAGCAGCAGATGTACACAAAGTGTTAATGCATGCTCAGTTCCTGGAGTGGGGGAGGGGCAATAATGATCAGCATATCATGTACACTTTCAAAATCCTGACTATCCCATGGACATAGAGACAGAGTACAGAAGAATCATAAGTAGCTGCAAATGCTCACTAACAGAATATCCACATGTCCACACATGTAGTACATGTTGCACATTGAACAACAAACCCAGCAAGTGGAAAACAGGAAATCCAATGGTGCAAAATCAACCACCCGACTCCACGGCAGTATAATCACAAAGTTTATTCCAACATAAAGTACAGAAAAAAAGGATTGAGCGCTTTCGTCTCCACCCTGGAGACTGTTGAAGTAGTTGTAATCGTTGATAATGTTCTTAACAATGTCATGCAGACTTTTTGCAATAATCCTGCAGGTTTGGGTCACATTTGGCACAGGTAGGAAGGCCAATACTATAAGTATATGGAATATATTCAAAACAACAAAGGTTCAAAGGTATAAAACACAAAATCAAAAGACATCATGACTGGTAACAGACCAAACCACACAGGCAAAATATTGAGAAGCCCAATGT
This sequence comes from Protopterus annectens, assembly GCF_019279795.1. NCBI lineage: Eukaryota > Metazoa > Chordata > Ceratodontiformes > Protopteridae > Protopterus > Protopterus annectens. The sequence continues at coordinate 1,521,745,958 of NC_056733.1, forward strand.
ACTAATCCCAGTTAAACACTTTCATCCTATACCATAAGGACTTCATCAGAAAATCAAAAACAATAAAACATTTAATGAAAATTCAAAAGTTTATAATGATAAAAAATGCATTGATATGATTAAAACACACACACACACACACACACACACACACATATATATATATATATATATATATATATATATATATATGAAATCAATCACAGAAACACAAGCGGAAGATATGATGAAACGTGAAAGTGCTTCACGGCTAGCTAATTTCAAGGTAGCATGCCTGCAGCCAGAGGGAGTTACCATACTACGCGGATAAAAAACTTCTTCCTCCTCTCTGCAGTGCGATCTCAGAGTGAGAATATTAAAATAGGGGGTGTGGGGGCACAGTAAACGTTAACTTACTGTTTTTTTTTTTTTTTTTTTTGGACACAGTTTAGTGAAAGTGCTTTTTCGGTGAAAAGCGCTTTCATTAAATTCAGACTGTTCGTTCAACAGCCCTAGGTCCATATATATATATATATATATATATATATATATATATATATATATATGTATGTATGACAAATATAAAACATATTTTAAAACCTCTAATATGAGAACATACATTATAATTTTGCAGCATGAAGTTTTAGCACACTGTTTAAAGAGACTGCATCATTTAAACTCCCAGGTCATAGCTCTCAATTGTCTAGATTTCAACAGAATGTCCAGATTTTTGCCTCATATTTTTGGTCTTTTCTTCATAAAATGTTCAGTTTTCTGGCAAATCACTGGGATGATTGGGAGACCAAAGTCACTAAATAATTACATTTGATTTTCATATGGGGATTGAAGTCACTAAATAATTACATACATTTGAGTTTTCATACTTCATATCCTTCAGAAAATGTATGTTAACACAAGCTTCTTATTCGAACAACTTTCTAAGTTTATTAGAGCAATATTTAAAATCTGTCCCTAATTTGGGCCTTTGTCTCCTCATTATGTCAGGCTTTGTTCAGATTTCTTGCACTAAAAAGTTAAGAGATATGGCAGAGGTCACTTGCATTTAATCTCACTTGCCAAAGAAGTTCACAGTATTTAAGTGTATACCCCCAAGGATCTCCTCTTGGATTTTGAACCACTTGCTCAAGAACAATAATATGTATTTTTGTTTGTATTACATACTAATTTGTGTCTAAAAAGGTTGTTAGTTGTTTCTTTGGTCTTAGTGCCATAATAGTGTTCTTGTATTCTCTTCTTCAAGTGATATAAAATGTAAAGCAGAAGCCACAAAAATCCAAATATGTTACGACCTTGCTGTTACAATCATACCGAGTAGTACACCCAAAGTTATAATTTGTAAGGTTCAAAGGCTGTTCAGTGCTCTCAAAAATGTATTTACATTACATACAAGCTTCACATTTCCTTGTACTTATTTTAGATAAATTTGTATTTACTACATTTCAGCACCCACATTTTCCAGTTTTTTTCTTTAATAAGTGAGGTTTAGCATCTAATTTTTTTATACAATTCTTTATCATGAGCAATAATATTCCAAGTTTTCTGAATTAAGGATAAAACCATATGACTCTGTGCACAACAGTTGCTACAAACAGGACTGTCATAGTTAATAAACTCTTCTTTTTATCTAAATTAACATAATTATAATTCAAACCTATTCCAAGTATAGGTTTAAACTTATGATGCCTGTTCAACAAAATCTTATTTTTAATGGTTGCAAGCATATCACCAGGATAACCCCTTTCTAGGAACATATTGTAAAGAATCTCCATTTCATAGCTAAAATCATCTTTCAAAATAATTTTAACCAAATGAACCACTTGTTTTTTTTAACCAAGCTTCTTTTCTGTATTAATGGGTGACAACTGTGAAAGTTAAGGTAACAATTAGAAAATGTGGGTTTCCTATATATTTGATTTAAACCGACCATGTTCAAAATCTTTAGTAATCAACACAGCAACATAGTTAATGCTAACTTCCGAAACATTGTGTGTGTCTCTATTTTTGGGTCCTTTTACTTCCATTTTGTCAGGCATTTTCCAGAGTTCTTGCACCAAGAGGTTGAGAGGTACAGCAGAGAGCCCTTATGTTCCCCTTCATGGTCAACATAAACACTGTTATGTTTGTTTCAAACACATAATGGCAACAATGTAGAAAAATCAGAATCTATAGGGAATATTGCTCCATTCTGATGATGACCATGATGGATAGTGTAGTAGCACATTCCTCTGCCGTGTATATACCACCATTCTGCTGCAGCTGACATGCGTAGACATTTTCTAAACATATCATAAGACATTGTATTGAGCACACCCTGTATGTTGGCACTGGGTTTTTGCTGCATTTCACCTTTTGCTTAAAGTGTTTTGCCACAGTTCAGGACCTTTTGCACATCCACATATGGTGCATATAATATCAATCTACGTTTTCTTCTGGTTGAGGAATATTGATGCTGATCTCAGTTTCAGACTCTGAGAGCAGTTTAGGGAAAACATGAGCTAGAGCCATAGACTTTAATGAATGAATGGTCTTGGCAGGGCTCCAGAGTCCAGCTGAAGTTTTGGACAGAGCAGCTCCATCTGTATGAAACAGCTGGTATTGCAGAAAGAAAGCCTGCCTGCAGTATCAGCTTCTTCATACAGGTGGAGTTGATCAACATGATACCACTCAGCACTACAGCTTCATCAATAGGGTGCACAGCACAGCCATCATTTTTGCATTTGCTAGGTCCAGGAGGGAGAATATTGGCTTGGGGTCACCATATTACCAAGGAATCGTATCTTCTTTAAAAAAACAGAATAAAATTAGTCATCTCTCAAAGAGATTAGGTACCATTTACTTTATCCAACATTGCATATGCGTGAGATGGCAGGCAGCACCTCCTGACTCTGGATATCTGCAGTAGAGCTCTATCTGTATGTAGAATTTGGTATTGCAGGCAATCGAGTACTGTTGATACTGCCCGAGTACATTTATTGCGAGCTTCTGACACACTGAGAAGTCTGTTCATTTCAATGTGCTTCGCCATTGATTCAGCCTTGTATGTGTATACATCACCAATAAACAATATCAAATTAATCCAGTGTGGCATGACTGATTACCCTTTTGGAGACGGCTGTAGGGCTTTGCCATTTCCCACCAGCGTACGCCAGATGGAGAATGGCGAAGCCCTTTCTTTTGGAATCACATGGTGTAACACACTCAGTATTTGGTCACTTTTGGGAACATCTTTATTTTTTAATTAATTTCCTTTCCTGTTATACTTCCATGGTTATAGTTGTAAATGATTGCACAGAAATTGAAGGCTATAGTACATTTCTTTCTGTTACCCACCTACCAACGAAAGGAGACCTTTTTATATTTTGGACAGTGAGACACAACTGCAAAACACGAAAAGTAAAAAAAAATAATAACTAATCTATTTAAAGGAGGAGATACACTGTGGTTTGAGTACAATATAATCAAATAATGTTCACATATTGAACACTGCGGCACTAATCATGGCTATATGGGTTATATCCAGCCAAGGATATAAAGTACAGTCGACTCGTGTAAGCTGGACTTACCATAACAGTAGATAGTCCAGTGATCACTGCTGTAGTAGCCTTAGCTGTATGGGTTATATCCTGACAAGGATGTAATGACCGACCAGATTTCAAAGCCTCAGAGCACCTTCCACATGTCCAGTGATCATTCAAACATCTACTGTTATGTTAAGGTCAACTTACACAACTGTACTTTTTTCTTTTAGTTTAAAAGTAGTGTAAAGTAACTGAAAATATTTTTTATGTGTGGAAATTGTGTTTATTTTACTTTTGTGGATTGGCATAGTGTGTTAAAGTGCCTTTTACTGGTTTTTTTTTTCTGTCAAAAAGTAACTTTTGTGGACTGGTGCTGTTTACTGGCAATATCTGTTTGTCTTCCACAGGAAAGAGGCACCATTTTTGGCTTGACCATGGAACAGACTACTGATCCCATGTTCTGTCCTTCTTCCAGCCACAAAAAGAAAAAGTTAAGCAAACAGCCTTTGCCACCACAGCAGGCTAGCAATTTGCCTCAGTCACAAGTGGGTGATACTGCTGTGGCCATTTGTTGTACCTCAGACACCTTATCTTTTATCCCTGATCCATTTGGCGTAGCACCTACATCCACTATGTACCAGGGGTTAGCCATGTCCTCTCCACTGTTGGGATCCGATCCCTGCATGGGGCAAGGGACAGCCACTATTGGCAGTCCTGGAAGAGGGAACCGGGAAGATTTTCTTCAAACTGATCACTGTTGCAGTAGCCTAAGCAATATGGGTTATATCCTGTCAAGGATATTACAGCTGACCAGCTTCCAAAGCTTCAGGGCATCTTCCATGCACCCAAACTGTCAAGCAGCTTGAGCTGAGCTGACTAAAAGATAAGTTTGGGTATGAAGCTCTTCAGAGTTTTTCTGCTGCCAGAATACACTTCACTGAGGGTTTTGAGGACCAAAGGTCAGCTTGTGCTTTTCTTTGCTGGGCAGATAAGTTCTCTTTGGGGGAAAATACTTAATTTTCTTTAATTTCCTTGATGTCTTATTACTTTTATCTTCAGTTAAGTTATTTTAGAGCTAGGAGTACTGATGTTTATTGAACTGTGTCAAACTGTAATGTTCTTTTAAAAGGAGCACTCATTTCTTTCCATAGCTCTCAACCTTCCATCATAATGTGGAACAAATGGGCAAAATGTGGAACACATACTAATGGCTTACTAACAACTTCAACTAGGAAGGTCATAGGATGGTTAAAATATGCTGGTTTTACTTTTAAAGATGATCTTTTAATGAATTAATATGATTCATTTCGATTTACAGTGGATTTCACTTACAAAATTACTAATACTGAATGTGTAACAGAGTCTTTCAATGTGGAACTTAAATGAGCACGTTCCTCGTAATGAGGTACACTTGAGAGGTATGTTTCTTTCTGTCATTTAAAAGTAGTGTATACTAATTGAACATTTATTTTCTGTGGAGAAATAGTGCTTATTTTTCCATTGTGAGGCTGCCATAGTGCTTGAAAGTGCTTTTTACTGTGTTTTTTCCATCCAAAAAATAACTTTTGTGGACTGGTAGTTTTAAAGGCATTTGCCTCTTGACTTACCTAGGAAGGAGGCACCATTTTCATCTCAATCATGGTACAGTCTACCAGTTCCAGTCAGTCCTCCTTCCAGCCACAGAAAGAAAAAGTTAAGCAAACAGCCTTTGCCACCACAGGAGGCTAGCAATTTCCCTGAGCTGCAGGTAGGTGCCTCTGCTGTGGCTATTAGTTGTACCACAGATCACTCATCTTTTAGCCTTGATCCCTGTGGTGCAGCACCTACAGTCACTACGGATCAGGTTTCTAGTCACTTCATCTGCAGCTGGTGAGTCCCCTCAGTAGACAAGGTAGAGCCACTCTTCTAGGTCTGGGGAGAGGGAACAGGGAAGGTTTCCTGTTGCGTCAGGATGCTGTGCCCATCCCTAGGAAAGCAGCTGCTGTCATTAGTAATGGAGTTGGCCCCATTTTTCATGCCAGAAAGCAAACCAACCATGTATCTATTCTTCCTCAAATTTCTTTGGATATGAGTAGTTTACTGGGACTGGCTCAGAGTTTAATTTGGGCTATTGATATATTGATATTTTATGTAAAGTAGTTTCTGGTAAAAGAAAGATAGATTCCGAATCTGAACACAGGTTGAGGCAGGGATGGATTCAGAGTTTTTGTCCTCATATTTCTGATTCCGACTCAGAGGACATCTCAGTTTCTAATTCTCGCTGTGGGTGTTTCTCTTTCTTTGATGTTGTTGCCAGAATGTGCCAGTGTTTTCAATGAGAGAACATTGAAATTTATCAGTCCCTCAGAAAATACTATGAGCTGTTACAGAAGGATTTTTTAGAACCAACACCCATTCCTCTTGTCCTGTCTGCTTTAGTAGGTGTGCGTCTTACCACCTGCAATTTTCCTGATAGTTAGCCAGTTGTTCTTAAAAAGACAGATAGTATGTGTAAAGTTCCTCATTCTTTTAAATTTTTATACATTATTCCAAAACCTGACCCAGCAGCCACAACCTTACTAGATTCCACTGCTGCTAAACACTTAGTTAATTCCAGTTCTACAAGTTCTAATAAGGATGGGAAAATTAATTGATAGGTATGGGAAAAAGTGTAAATTTCTGCTACTTTGAGTTTCAGAATTTTGAATTATCAGGCTCATACTTTAACGTTTGTTCTGACAAATTGTGAAAGGATGGAGAATGTTTTATCTGCAGATCTGTCTATTTTAATCCAATTAAATGTTTGGGTTGTCGGATCCAATCAGATCTAACCTTGGTACCTTATTCCAGATCTTTGGATCTGAAATTGTGACTCCTCCTTTATTCACAATTCCCTCCTTCTGCCTAAAGTACTTCAGATATCATTTCTGGCCTGTACCATCCAGACATGTTATCTGAGAGCTCTCATATTTGTGACATAAGTGAAAAACTTCTGCTTGATTTCTTTTCCAACTTCTCTCTTTAGATATAGTTTAGTGTGATTATAGTATAGGATAGTGTTAGGTTAGTATGAGGTAGTTTAGTAGCTAGTGTTAAGCTGTTTTGCATGCTTTATTTTCATCTTTTTAGATATTTCTAGTATTGCTTAATAACCTCCACTATTATCAATATTTATGTGTTTGAGTGTATTTTGTAGCAGGTTTTTGATAGGACAGGTTTTATATATTAGAAGTGGTTTAAAGTGTAGTTTGAGATAAATGCATATATATATATATATATATATATATATATATATATATATATATATATATATATATATATATATATATATATATATAGGAGCACTACAGAATCCTGAGATCAAAATCCTGACAGTTCAAAATCCTGAAAACTTAAAATCCTGAAAGCACACAGGATACTTATTCCAGCACAAGTATATACAGAAAGAAATAAAACACAAACTATATTACTGTTCTACAAGTATAAGTGGGGGGCAAGTCCCCCTGCACCCCCCATGTGAGGTCAAGCCCCCCACACCCCCTGCTACTTAAATATATCAACTCCAAGATTGCACTTAGTGTAGTGAAGTGCAATCTCAGAGTTGATATATTTAATAGCAGGATGGGAGCTTGCCCCATGGGGGTGCAGGGGCTTGCCTGCATATAGTTGAAGTGTAATATGTTTCTGTATGTACTTGTAGTGGAATATAGTAAGTGTTAGTATTCTGTGTGTTTTCAGGATTTTGAATTTTCAGTATTTTGAGTTCTCAGGATTTTGAACTTTCAGGATTTTGGTCTCTGGATTTTGGTCTTCAGGATTTTGGGCTTTCAGGATTCTGTTGCGATTATATATATATATATATATATATATATATATATATATATATATGTGTGTGTAAAATAAAATTTTTCTTCAAATAGTGTTGATATATTTTTCTCATGTCTGTCAAACTATCCGATTTTAAAAGGCATTCAGCCTATGGACATAAGATACATCCTCAAGACCCCCATTCCTTGTGCGTTTATTGCTTCAGTTTTGCTCATAGGTTCATAGGTAGGTACTAGGCTATCAGCCCAAGGGCCAAAGCAAGCCTAGCCAACAGTGTATTGGCTTTCGACTCCCATGTATTGTTAAATTCCTGCCCCTCTATCGAGCAGCGCCCCAGACATAATCCCAGGGGTGAATTTCCTATCACCCATCCACTTATCAAGGTTTTTCTTGAACAGTGCCAATCATGAGCTCTGCCTGATGTGGATGGGAATCTTGTTCCACAGCATGGAAAGTCTCTGGGACACAAATCTATCCCTCCAGCATGTCCTATTTATTGTTGAGGTGAGGTTTAGGTCCCTAGAGCATGTAGCTCAGAGAGACTGGGATTTCTTCAAGTGAAGCATGTCCAATAATTCCGGGTTTGACATAGCTTTGTATGTCAGACAGAGGTCTCCTCAGAGTAAGCGGTATGCGGCCAAGTAGAGTTTGAGTTTCTTGAGCCAGTCAGCATAGGGCAATTGTTTGAGGCCAGCGATCCTCTTGGTGAGGTACTTTTGGGACCTCTCAAGTTGTTGTAGGTGTCTTGTGAGGTACATCCAAAATGGGGCATTGTATTCAATGAGGGGTCTGATAAGTGATGAGCAGAGGGGAACAATGACTTCCTTATTTCTAGATGGAAACCCTTTTGTCATTAAGTGGACCACATAGAAAGATTTTCTGACCACCGTGGCAATGTGGTTATCAAAGGAGAGGTTACTATCCACTTGGGTCCCAAGGTCACTTATCACACTTTCTGTGTTAAGTGAACTTCCCCCTATTTGGTAATTCATGGGTACCGTGTTTTTGCCAAAGGGGATAACAATGCATTTTTTGGCATTTAGTTTGAAACCATGATTTTGACACCAGGTGTCAGTCTCGGTGAGGCCCTTTTGCAGGATTTCTATGTCAACAAGGGAATCGATAATGACACCCAGTTTGCAGTCATCTGCAAACTTGGTTAGCCATAAACCCTTGGTGCTCACTTGCACTTCAGAGAAGTATATACCGAACAGGAGGGGTCCCAGGACTGAACCCTGGGGTACTCCACTTGTCACTGGTTTGGAGTCAGGTTTGGAGTCAGATCTGGAGTCAGCAACTCTTACCATGTGGGTTCTGTCCGTGAGCCAGTTGGCCAGCCATCTCGTGACATAAGGCTTTATGTTAAGGTTGGTGAGTTTATCAATGATTCCTGCATGAGGGATAGTGTCTAAGGCTTTAGTGAGGTCCAGGTGGGTTTTGTGGACTACCTTGCCCTCGTTTATGGCCTTTGTAACTGTTTCAAAGAAGTCTACCAGGTTTAGGAGACATGACCTACCTTTTACAAATCTGAATTGGGTAGCATCCAGAGTTTGGAGGTTACCTATATCTTTGTTTATGAGTTCCATGATGATACACTCCATGGCCTTGCAGACCAGGCTTGTCAGGCTAATAGGTCTATAGTTCCCAGGGTCTGTGGTTGTTCTTTCTTTGTGGAGTGGGATAACCATTGGTGTGCACCATTCTGTGGGCAAATAGCCTGTGGTGAGGCTGTAGTTGAACATAGATTTTAGGTGGGGGGGCTAGTTCATTTTGGAGTTCGTGTAAGACGCAGCCTGGGATGTTGTCCAATCCCATGGATGCTGTGTTTTTTGCTTTAGAGAGCACTGCTTTTACCTGTGTGTTTGTGATTGCCGGGGCTCTACAACCATCTGGTATAGTTATGAGCCCTCTGGGGGGGAGAGGGGGGAGTAAAGATTGCACTGAACCTATCTGCCAATATGTTGGCAATATCAGTTGGCTCTGGATATTTTGTGTCATTCTGTTGTAGCTCAGTGCAGATCGGGGTCGTGCCATGGAGATTCTTGACATAGCTGAAGAATGCCTTGTGGCTGTCCTTGGAGTCCTTGGCAATTTTTCTTTCAAAATTAGCTTTGGATGATTTTATGAGAGATCTTAGTTTCTTACTGAGGCTCGTCAGTGAGTTCTTCCATACCTGGGTTTTTACTCTCTTTTACAACAGTTTCTTCCTTCTGTTGTAGAGTTTGTTAATGGCAAGGGACCACCAGATCGGCTTCCTTTTTTTGGAGGATAGCATCTTCGTTTTGTTGGGGATAGCATGATCCATGCACTCATGCAGGTGCTTGCTGAGTGCCTTTGTGTAGGATTCAGCAGTCAAGACTGTATTGACTGTGTTATCCATCTGCAGGGATGTTATGAAATTAGTCACCTCAGTTTTGAGAAGTGTGAAGTTCGCTTTGGAAAAGGTTTTACTATGGTTTACTTGTGTGGAGGTGGGGTCGGGATGTGGATATCTAGGGTGATTAGTTTATGGTCTGATCTAACCAGCGAGGAGTTGATCTCGGGTGTTGAACACCGGTCACCCATGTTGGTAATGACCAGGTCCATAAAATTGTTGCCCCTGGTGGGGGCATTGACAAGTTGATCCAGGGCTTTAGAGTTTATGAACTCCAGGAAACGTTGAGTCAGGGGGTTAGTACAAGAATAGTTTTCCCAGTTAATGTTAGGGTAGTTGAAATTGCCCATTATTATGGTGTTTGGTTGGATTCTCATTTTTTCCAATGTCCCCAGGAAACAGGAGTGAGGGTCCTGGGTCATGGTGGGGGATCTATAACATGCTGCAATTTGGAATGCATTTTCGCCCTGGGTTAGTTGCACTTGGATGATTTCAGAGGCATTGTATTTTGCAACTAGCATGGAGGTGTGGATGTCCTTGATGAATATGGACACACCTCCGCCCTTCATGTTTTGGTCTGGGTTTTGTAGCTGAAAGGTGTGGTATGAGTTATAGCCTGGTAGTGCTGGGGTACTCTCAGGAGCCTTGAACCAGGTCTCAGTCACTGCACAGATATCATTTTTCTCCATTTTGAGGAGTGCCTCGAGTGAGTGCATTTTGAGGTTTAGACTCCTAGCATTCAGTAACATTGCCCTCAGTTTTTTTGTTTCCTGTAGTTCTTATGGTGGTGGTTTGTTTTTTTAGCCTTGCCTAATAAAGGCACTATAAGGGAGGCAAGAGACTTGGCCAATATTCTGAATCCCAGGGTTGACAGGTGCAGGCCATCTCTGGCGAAGTATTGTGACCTGTCAAGCATGTCATCCCAGGCAGACAGATACTGGATCCCCTTTGAATGACAACAGAAGCTTAGCCAATTGTTGAAGCTGGTCATTTTATCCTTGCACTGTGGTATCATTTTTGGTGAAGCCAGGATGCTACTCAGGGCTAGGGTCATACCTGCCTGGACTACAAAATCTGAGAGCTCTTCCATGTCTCATTTCATGTAGTCCAGGGAGGTACGTCTCAGGTCATTTACACCAACATGGACTATGACAGAGTCATATTTGTACTTCCTTGTAGTGACCTGAGTGCATGCATTATGTGGCAGATTCTGGCAATCGACAAGCAGCTGACAGTAACCTTCTCTTTGTCCAGCCTGGTGAGTGGGGCATCAGTGTGCCTGACTATAGAGTCACCTATCACAAGTGTGTTGGGTATGTTGTTTTGCCTTATGGGCTGTGGTTGTGCGGCACACTGAGTTTGTGGGTGATGTGTTGTATGGGGGGTGTTGGTGGGAGGAGGTTGCTTGTCTGTCTGCTTTGGAGGTCTCTGTTGCCTAGGCAAATTTAGATTTTTTTAATCAGAGCCTCTGTATATGTCTTGATGTTTCTATGTGTGGGTTTTGGAGGTGTTGGTTTAGTTGGTCTATGTGTTGTAAGTGGAGTGTTGTGAGTTGTTACCTTCTCCTCTTGACTGTCTGTTCCAGTCTTGGTTGGAGAGAGCTTTGCCTCTAGATTGGCTGTATATGTGCATCTCTCGCAAGTGTTAGTGTCTTGTGGTAGGAGGAGAGGATTGTCTGTGTATATGAGGCAGTTGTAGCATTGTCTCAAGATGCCCAGGCTCATCAGGTAGGCTGGAGACTACACCAGGAGCTGTCTCTTGGACATGCCTGAATAAGTAGGGAAGTATAAAGACTATTCCCTTCTGACAGATGCGGGGGTTCAGTGCATAGTGTTGCAGTAGATTTAGAACAAGTGCTGGGCTGAAAGGTGTAGGTCTGAGTGCTTTAGGCTGGAAGACTGACAAGTTCTATGGGAAAAACTGAAAAGCAGACTTTGTGGAGCCGGGGGAATGCTTAACCCCAGCTAACCGATGCTGCGCGGTGTGCAAAACCACGCAAAAGCGGGTTTTTATAGCAGGAAGATAAAAGGGATAGAGATTAGCCCAAAATGGCCAATAAACTACAAATTCTGATTTGAAAACCACTCCTCCATGGACAGATAGGCTGCTCAAAGCTCCCCACTCTCACTGTTGAACAGAGTAACTTCCTTCTATCCAAGGAAGGTATGGGCCAACACAGAAACTACAATACAGCCCTGGAATCAGCAAACTCTGAAAACTGGACTCTACTAGCTTCAGAAAGGCAGGAAACAAGTATAGGATAGCTTATTTTTTGGAGTTCTTTTAGAAATTAAGGCAGTAAACACAAAATAAACAATTTAAGGCACAGAAAAAGGGCTATCACACTTGAGTGTGTAGCCTACAACAGTTGAAACGGTTTAAATGCTTAAAAAATGAATTTAAAGTGCAAACAGTAAATAAGTACAATAAAACAGTTGCAAAAGGCTTTTTAGTATCAAATACATGCTAGAAACCGAGCATTTAGGTGGAATTAGCAATTTCTAACAAGAAACAAGCAAAAAAAGTACTTAAATCAAAATCTCTCTTTTCTCTTTCTGCTGTTGTAGGACTCTGCGGATCACCTGGGCAGGTTCTTGCTGAGCTGATACAAGCGCAAAAAATGTGCAAAAGTGGGTTTTTATAGCAGGAAGATAAAAGGGATAGAAATTAGCCCAAAATGGCCAATAAACTACAAATTCTGAGCTGAAAACCATTTCTCCAGGGACAGATAGGTTGCTCAAAGCTCCCCACTCTCACTGGTGAACAGAGAAACTTCCTTCTATCCAAGTAAGATATGGGTCAACACAGAAACTACAATACAGCCCTGGATTCAGCAAACTCTGAAAACTGGACTCTACTAGCTTCAGAAAGGTGGGAAACAAGTATAGGCTAGCTTATTTTTTTGTTTTTTTTATAAATTAAGGCAGTAAACACAAAATAAACACTTTAAGGCACAGAAAAATGACCATCGCACTTGAGTGAGTAGCCTACAACAGTTGAAACTGTTTAAATGCTTATAAAACAAATTTAAAGTGCAAACAGTAAATAAGTACAATAAAACAGTTACAAAAGGCTTTTTAGTATCAATAAATGCTAGAAAATGAGTGTTTGGGAGGAATTAGTGATTTCTGACAAGAAATAAGCCAAAAATGTACTTAAATCAAACCAAAGTATCTCTTTTCTCTTTCTGCTGCTGTTGTAGGACTCTGCAGATCATCTTCAGGCAAGTTGTGATATTTGTGCTGTTGTTGGTTCTACAGCTATACAGTATAGGAGGGAAAACTAATTATTAAGGGTTTGCTTTCCTCCACAGACAGGGTCTTCTACATCCACTCTGTCTTCCCAAGCAAGACCTCCATCTGCTTCACCCAGTGCTGAGAAGAGGGAGGAGAAAGACAAGGATAGGTCTAAAATAAACATGGAGAGAAGTCTTTAAGAAAAGGACTGAAGATATCAGAAGACGATAGCCTTGACAAATCAAGAAAAAGGTCCAATTCCTAAAACTTCAGGCAGTCAGCTCCATTTGTCATTCAGGTCCAAATGTCCTCTTCTAGAGCTACTTTTTCTACAGAATGGGTGAGCCCTCAGCTTCATTCACCAATCCTACAAGATAAACAACCTTCTAGATCTGCATTAATAGCTTTGTCATTGTGGGTGGTATGATCCACCAGAAGTCTCACAAAAATGAACGTCGACCAAATGATGAGGAAATATTTGAGGACACAGATCCAAATCAGAGCCCTCCTGGTACAATCCTCAAGGGGAGGTACTGGTACAGGCCCATTGACCTGTCACACTTTGCTAAGGTACCAGTCCAGTATTCAGATCCAGTTACCACAGGTCCTAACCCTTCCAGCACACCTTAGTTAGATCAGACAGCCCAACGGACTTCAGCTACAAATACATCCCTTACTCTTTTGACTCTGATGTTATCAGATCATAACGAGTCCCAGAGCCAAAGTGTCAGTGTTGCAGCACAGATGATGGAGTTGACTCAGAAGTTTCAGAGCCATTTCTCTCACTCTGTGCCTCAGAGCTTGACAGCTTGGGTCTGAGTTCCTCCTCGGAGATGATCTCATTGGAATGGGAGGGGGCTTCCCAAGTCAGCTGACAGAGAAAGTGCTTCCTTGACTCCATTTGTGTCATCGGCTTTCGAGGGTGTAGAAAGGGCCTTGGCTGGTTCCAGAAAGCAGGTGCATGCACTGAGTTAGGATCTGTCCTAGCACCCAGTGGAACCTATTCCTTATGCCTGTCATTTTGGTCAACAAGGACAGCTTGACACTCAAGCTCCCAGTCTGATTGCCACCAGAACCCCAGAGTCAAGTTCCAAGAAAACAGATGTGCAAATGGAAGTATATAGACTCCTCTCCTGAGTCAGTCACTGAGAACATGGATTTGGATGAGGGAGAATGATCCCCCAAATCCCCCCAGAAGATGTTACAGTTGTGGGCATCCTGGAATTGATGAAGCAGAAGGGGGATGATGCTCCAAAAATCCTTCTCTGGATGAATCTGTATTCATTAAAGTTTTTGGGTCTGGCTCATGTGTGTCCTGTGTGGTTCTCCCTCTAGATGCAGACATGGATCTAATGTCACAGAGGGCAAGGAGGACCCTGAAATTACAGAGCAAATTCCTAAAAAAAATGTCAGAATTCTAGCAGCCCCAAAATATATTTATTTATTTAGCTTTGTTTTCCAGATAAGTCTGACTGGGTAATACCCATTTTCATCGGAGGTCCGGGGAGAAAAGCTCCATTTGGTTACACTACTTTATACTAAGTTCCATTTAAACACAGAGTAGTTTCATTTCTATTTTCATTTATACACAAACAATAGTTACATTTATACATTCTAAGATTTTACAGAGGTGGAAGTTACTAAAGAGAAAGCCCATGTGCAACTTAGTGGATTGTACAGGCAGCAGTTAGACATAAAAATTGTTTTGTCATTTCAGACAGAGTTTGAGAGTATTCCATTTAAAGAGAGTATTTGGAGAGTATTGTATGGTGAACACAAAGTCTTACCCTTGTGATGAGCATGTGCAGGACCAGGATTGGCTAAGATGTTTAAGCAGTGGTTTAAAACTATTGAGTTTGTCAGAGAGTTTTATTTGTGTGGGGATACTATTCCAGAGTTTAGCAATATATTGGGAGCAGAGCAAGTCTTCTGCAACATTATTTGACTTATTTGTAAGCAATGAGCATTACTTAATAGAGCAGAGGTCGCTTGCTGGACAGTAGGGCAGTAATAAGTTTTGTAGTTCAGAGCATTTTTCTGGATGATGAATGAGTTTGTGTGCTGTAGTTAGTTGTGAATATATTTAGGTAGCTGTATAATTCAAGCCGGTTTAATTGCTTTAAACTACGACAATGGTGAGCCCTATGAGGGGAGATTGGTGGCAAATTTAGCTATTTTATTGTAGGAGGAGGCAGGTTTATGTTTGTTTGTTATGGTAGGAGCAGCATATAAGAGAGAGATGACAATAAGAAAGTGATGGCTAACGTTTTTCCTGCAGTGTCTGTAAGGAATCCATTGATCCTATAAAGGGAGCCTAGTTTCTGGTGTGTAGATTTAATGGTGTACGGTATATGCTGGTCATATTTGAGATTGTTATCTATTATAATGCCTAGAAGTTAACTGTGAGTTATAGTTTCAATGACAGTATTATTTGCTGATTTTATGGTAAAAGATTGCTATTGATTTTAGCAACCTTTTGAGTTAAAAGCATTAACTTCTCTTGTGGTTGAGTAGGATGTTTGATTCTTTGAGGCAAGTTTCTACATAGGAGAAAGATTTTCAGGTAATGTCTTTGAGCTTATTTATTGTTGAGGCTGCACATATTAATGTTGAGTTGTCTGCATACTGAACTAAACTAGCATGGTGAGTAGAGGTGTGGAGGTCATTAATAAATATATTAAATAGGAGAAGACCCAGGATAGAGCCCTGAGAGACAGCTGTTGTAACTGGTTAAAACGATGAGTAGGTTTGTTGCCATTTAATGACTTGCTGCCTTCCAGATAGATAACTAAGAAACCATGACAAGGAGTATTGTGAAAGTCCTATTGAAGAGAGTCGAATGAGCAGTTGCTGATGCAAGATGGTATCAAATGCCTTTGACAAGTCTAAGAACATGGCGGACACAAGCAAACAGTTGTTTCTATGTTGGCTTATTATGTGCAGTAGTGGTGCTGTTTTGGGGCCTAAAGCCATGTTGTGTTTCTGACAGCAGATTATTTGAGGTTAGATATTGCATCAGCTGGATATGGATGGATTTCTCTAATATTTTTGGAGAGGGGGATGATAGGAAGCACTGGTCCAAAGGACTCCCAGTAGTTGCCATGGTGGTAGCAATAGCCACAAAGAAAGAGCTGTCTGAAAAGATTTCTTTTGTTTATCCCCCATCAGAGAGTCAAGGGCTTTAGATGGTCTAGGGAATGGACTTATGCTTCAGTTACCTTTGCTCTCAGGGCACTGAATTACCTTGCTTGCTTGACATATTTCCAGAGGGACTTATTCAAGGATGTGTCCAAGTCTCTTTCAGGTAACTTGACTTCATGTCTACCCTACAATCTACATTTAGCCATGCACCTGCTATCCAACACAGCAGATAGAACAGGCATTACAAGCACCGCCATACCTGGATGTTGCTATGTGATTTTGCAGGAAGCTTCAAGGCAGCCATTATTAATGCCCTTTTTGATGGTTTCACATTGTTTGGACCCAAGGTTAAAGAGATGCTAACTAGGAATGAATAAGTTCAGAAGAACGTGTCATAGGAATCTTTCTCTATTCCACTCCACTCCACCGAGATCCTATTCCAGTAATCAAAGGAGATGCAAGAAAATGTGGTTCAGAAAATCACATGGTTTTCGTCATGACAGTCATGGAGATAGAACCTCCCCTGAGGTGGAGGGGGAGGGTAACCTGAATGGCAGACTACAGAATCAGGGTTTCCATGCCCCTTCACTGAGAAACCCTACCAGCACCCCGAGGGATTACCTGAGTGCTGCAGTTGACGGGTATTTAATCTTAAACCCACAAGCCTAACAAATCATTACTTCTGATTCATAGGTGTTACAGATAATCATCAGAGGCTATGCTATACCCTTTCTGTATCCACCAAAGAAAAGATTAAAGTTTCCTGATACTTCACTTAATCAGATGGAATCTGCAGAAACAGAAGTTTCAATGTTGCTAGAATAAAGGGTCTTCTAACAGCACCCCCCCCCCCGACTAGTTAGAATCCATAGTCTATTCTAGGTTCTTTTTAGTTCCAAAGAAGACAGGGGACCTCAGTTCAATATTAGACCTAAGCCACCTCAATCAATTTAACATATAGATGAAATTCTGTATGGTCACAATACAGTCCATACTACCTATCTTGAGGAAAGATGATTGCATTTGCTGTGCATACCTCCAAGATGGCTACTACCATATAAATATTTAAAGGCAATCCAGAATTGATTTCTCTGTTTCCAGCTGGAGGATAATCATTATCAATTCAGAGCATTTATGTTTGGTCTTACCATAGCCCCCCACTTGTTCACCAAGATGATGGCAGTGGTGGCAGCTCACCTAGTGTATGACTTGCAGGGGATCCAAGTCTTCCCATACCTAGATGACTGGCTCCTAACTGCTACCTCCGGGAATCTACTGCAACAGTACCAAGCATTCCTTCTCTGCCTCCAGATCATTTAGGGATAACTATCACTCAAGCAAAGAGTAAACTGCCCCCTACTCAACAAACAAAATTCATGGAATGACTGATCAATACAATTCAACAAACTGCCATACTTCCCACAGCAAGCATACTGTCATTAAGGCTGGTGGTTTTTCAGGTAATTCAGCATCCCTGTCCAAAAGCAAGACCAATTCTTCATCTATTAGGTCTGATGGCCTCTACCATCACTTTAATACTACTTGCAAAAGCCAACATAAGAGTGTTACAATGGACTCTTTTAGTCCATTGGTCACAGAATTTTCATATCCTACATGCAAGAATCCATCTCACTCAAGAATGCGCAAGCCACATAATGTGGTAAATAACCTCTCTGTCAGTTGCAGAAAGGAGACCCTTCTGCCCACTGACCCCTCCCAGGCCACAGTAACCACGGATGTTTCCCTTCTAAGGTGGGGGAGTATTTCATGAGCAAGATGGTTCAAGGAACGTGGTCATTTACAGAGGCCAAACTTCATATCAATATCTTAGAGATGAGAACAGCCCTTCTAGCATTGCAGCGTGTCTAGGACTACCTACCAAAGGGTGTGATTTTCATCCAAATGAACAATATGTCAGTGGCATGGTATATCAACATACAAGGTGGAATGTGATCATATCTACTTTGCCAGGAGGCCATGTGAGTCTGGCAATGGGTGATGTCTTCCATTGGTTTCTGGTGGCAATGGACATTCCTGGGAAGTTGAATGTACTAGTGGATAAGTTGGGTAGGTGTATCCAATAACCTCATGAGTGGTCCCTCTAACAGACAGTGGCAACAGAGATTTTCAACAGCTGGGGCCAACCTTGCTGCAACCTCTTTGTCTCCTACCTGAACAACAAGAGCGGCAGTTACTTTGCCTTCATCCATCTACAGGAATAGTCACTGAAAGGTACTGTAGTCTGCACATGGCCTCCACATCTTCTCTATGCATTCCCACCAATACATCTTCTGACAAAATTCATACTATAATTTGTAAGACCAAGGTGACCCTCATTGCTACATTCTGGCCCTAGCAGATTTGGTTCCTCTTCATTTGCTACACCTGCTGTGGGTGCTGGATCTCATTTTGGATCTTCTGAATCACCCATCTAGGATATCTCTACCAGATCTAAGAGTCCTAAAGTTAAACTCATGATTTCTCCAATTTTAACAATATCCAGAGATACCAGGCCATCTTCAGTATTTCTCATACTTCTTATTCTCAAAAGCAATCAACCAAAAAGACTTATAAAAACAAGTGGAGATGATTTTCTATTTGGGCATTATCAAAAGAACTGGACCCTTCTTCTGCCTCCCCTCCCATATATATTGGAGTTTCTTTCAGAACTGTTTCACCAAGGTTCTAATTTTTCTACTATCAGAGTTCAAACGGATGCCATTTCAAACTTTCACATAGGACATAATGACTCTTCTATTGCTTCTCTTAGGATATCTAAAGTTTTCCTGAAAGGAACCTTTTTTTAGATGTATCCTATCTCATTTGCAACCCAGTTCTTCTGTGGGATACCACATTTTTACTTCAGTTATTGACTCAGAAATCCTTTCATCCTGTAGCGTCGGGCCTGGCTGACCTTAAATATCTTTCTTGGAAAACTGTTTTCCTGATTGTCATTACATCTACTATATGAATTTCTGAATTACAAGCACTCTCATGCAAACCACCTTTTCTCATTCTCCACAAAGACAGTGTGTCATTGAGAACAAATCCTACCTTTCTCCCAAAACTCTCAACCAAAGCTAATTTGAATCAATCCATTGATTTATCAGTCTTTTTTTCTCAGTTACTTTAATAAAGGAGAATATATGTTTCATACATTAGATATTTACAGATAGATTAGATTCTACTTGTATCATACCAAAGGTATTAGAAAATCAGATCAACTACTTGCCTCCTTTTCTAAAGCAAAATTGGGAAATCATGTCAAAAGTTACACTTTCTGAGTGGCTGTCAGACTGCATTTCTTTTGTTTATAGCACTCAAAGTTTGTTTCTACTCTCACAACCAAAATCTCATACAACTAGAGAAATTGCTACCTCTACAGCATTCATTAAAATAGTTCCCATTGATGACATTTGTGCAGTGGCTACTTGGTCAGTGGTTCATATATTTATATCTCATCATAAATTGGATGTGCAGTCACAAATCACACATCTTTTGGCTCTGCCATTCTCAGGAATATCCTTCCTTGATATCATCCAGGTCAAATTAGGCATGTTGAATCAGTCAAAAATAGACAACATTGAATATGAATTATGTAGTTACCATAACAATAGATTCATGTCATCTCACTTTCATCTGGTTCAACATCTCTCCCTCTTTCCCCATTCCAAATTGCCATCTGCAAACTTCTGGTGCTCAGACTGGCCTCAGTTAAGACCCTGTTTACTTTAGGTCATGTTACAAAGCTTGGCATATCTAATAAGTAGTTATTGTATTCCATAGCAGTTTTTATCCTTATCAAGGTATTTATGGTTAGAAACAGTCAGCAAACTCAGTCTAAGGTATTTTAGGCAGAAGGAGGGAACTGAGGGTAAGGGAGAAGACAGTGTCTCAGATCCAAAACTCTGGAAGAAGGTGTTGAGGTTGGATCTGATTGGCTTTGACAACCCAAGCATTAAAATGGATGAAAGTGAGACAACACAGATCTATCAGTATGATAAGCACATAACTTACATTTTCTTCTTGTAAAGAAAAATATCATTTAAATAACTTAGTTTCTCCTATTGCACATATCACTACTCATTGTTTGCAGTGTGTGTGTGCATGACTCTGTTAATATTTTCCAGGGCTATGGCCACTGGTCCTGTTTTAATGAGGTTTGCTTTGCTGCATTCTCAGAACTTCCAAGATGATGTAAAAATGAGGTTTTAAATTCTCCCTTGGAAAGAGATTTAGTGTTTGGCCCCTCTGTTGCAGAGATGATCAAAAAGTATGATGAAAGGGGCAAACTGTTACAGGGAATCTCTAAGATTTTTCAGGCCTCCTTTTCCAAATTGTCCAAGGGATTTTCTTTCTCCACATCTAATACTGGCAAAAAAAAAAAACAGTCTCAGCAGAATTCAGGTAAACAGATGCTTAAGATGAAATGACAAGAAGGTTCCAAAAAGAAGTCTTAAATCTCCCAAAACCAAGGACAGTCCATCATGTCTGAATGACTATTCAAGAGACCTTATGAGCCCCTCCAACCCTGGGCCTTTTTCTATTACAGAAAGTCTGAACTGCCATCTTTCTCCTTGGCAACAGATTGTTTCTGACAAATGGGTTATGAAAATCATTCAACCAGGTTGCAAATGGCAGTGGGAGGAAATTCCACCTTTCAAGGGGCAATTCCTCATCCTGTAGCTCCGACTCTTTGGTTTTTACCTGCTTTTTGTCACATGCTGTCTCAAGGGCTAGTAGAACCAGTTCATCCTTCCCAGGTGGGGAAGGAGTTTTATTTAGAGATGTTCCTCCCATGAAAAAAATATTTGGAGAACCATTCTGGATCTTTCTTTCTTAAACCTGTTTGTGATAGCGCCCAAATTCAAAATGTTGTCACTTCACAATCAGCTATACCCAAAGCTAAGTTTCTTAGTAACATTAGGCTCAAAACATGCTTATCATCCCATCCCTATTCATCTGGACATCAGACATTTCTAAAGGTTGTTCTGTGTCTGGATCACAATATCAGTTTTCTGCCTCCCCCCTTTGGACTAGCTACAGCACCAAGAAAGTACACAAGTGTTTAGTTCTGATTATAGTTCATTTCAGGCTCCAGGCTATCCATATTTTTCCATATTTATATGATGTGCTTATCATTGCAGAGTATTTTTCAAGGTGTCAGAAATCTCTTTCTTCAGTGAGAGATCTTTTGCTCAAACTGGGATTCCAAGAGAGCATTCAAAAAACTTTCTTGACTCCCTCACACAGGATTGTGCTCCTGAGATGTCAACTAGACATCTCAGTCTAAAAAGCTTTTTTTCCAGAGCCTTTACACTCAGACTTCAGTCACTGCAAGGGAATGCCTCTTTGTTTTCGGTCTCATGCAATCTATGATTTTCATGATACTCCTAGCAAGACTCCACAGGAGAAAGCTACAGTGGTATCTAAAATCTCTTTGGTCCCAGCATCAAAACCCTTATATTTTCAGAGCCCAGTGATGGAGTTTGTCACAAGAGAAATCTTTTGGTGGAGACAACATATATCCTTAAATCCAGGTCTACCCATCTCTCTTCTTTCTCTAAAGCAGTCAGTCACCACTGATGCTTTGAACTTTGCTTGGGGAGCAGTTTCATGAAGGATAAACGTACAGGGGGTTTGAGATATCAAGGACAGATGCAAGCACATAAACATCAAGAAGATGCTTACCTTGATCAAAATACTCAACTCCTTTGGTCCTCAGGACCTCTTCAAGTGGTTACAGACAATACTACAGTCATGTGGTACGTCAACAAGCAAGGGGGATCCAGGTTGTACCCCCTTTGCAAACTAGCATTGTTAGTTCAAGATATAGCTTCACAGCACACTCTCAATCTACAGGCATCTGTCATTCCGTCAGAGCAGAATTGTGTGGCAGACAGGTTAATCAGGACCATGGCAGACCCTTATGAATGGAAACTTGATTGTGGGATCTTCCAAGATTTGATTTATCTGTGTGGAATTCCTCAAGCAGACCTCATTGCCTCCTCACTGAAAAACCAACTGGTAAAATTCTATTCCAGGACTTCATGCAAGAATGTGTAAGACAGATGCCTTTTCTTGGGATGGGAATGTTCCTGTATGCCTTCCATCCTTTCCATTAACATCCAGGATACTTCTGAAAATTCATTAGGAATTCTCCAAGAGCATTTTGGTGACTCCCTTCTGACCCAGGCAACCATGGTTCTCCCTTCTTTTGGAAATGGAGCAGGGCAATTACCACAGGTTTCCACACAGAATGGATCTAGTTACACAAGACAAAGGGTGTTTGATACACCATGATACCAGTCACCTTCAACTGACTGCTTAGATGATAGGGTGTTAATTCCATTTAGGCACTAGTTTTCCAAGGATGTGCAACAGGTACTAATGGAGGCAAAAAAGCCTGCTAATAGGAAATCATATATTAGCAATTGGAAAAATTTTTCTAGTTGGTGCCAACAACATAATCAGCACCCATTCAGGGTTAGTTATTGTCTGGTTTTACAATATTTGTTTTGGTTACTACTCCATGGCCTTTCTTATTTCTCTATTAAGGCCTATTTATGGGTTATTATAGCATGTCTTCCTATGGATCTTCCTTTTTCATTACAGTCTTATGTCAAAATGTTCTTGAAAGGGGTTTTGAATAAGAGGATCCTAGAAAACTAATGGCCCCTCTTCAGGATCTTAATTTTGTGTTAAAAAAGGTGACATTTGTTCCATTTGTACCATCTAATCTGGTTAATGTGAGGTTCTTAACATGGAAAACAGTTTTTCTGATTGCTGTGACCAAGGGCACCCGCAGACAGGTGCAAAGGAACTGGCTGGCCAAGAGATTAATTTTGTTTTAATTAAAAAAAAAATTGTGCATCCAGTGCCACAGATGCATTCTGCATCTGTTCCAGTGACATAGCTGGAGGCAAGAGGGTGGCAGTCCTCCCTGGATGGCAGTTTTGGGAATGTCACATTTACTTTAGTTTAAATACAGTTTTTTAACGGGCTTTCTTCTTTAAGAATGGCCCTGTAGCATCACAGTTCTTCCAGTCCGATCGCACAGACATCCTGTTCTTCCCGTCGTCCCATGCAATTCTAAGTATAGTACAGCAATTTTCTTGCCAAAGCGTGTTCAATTTGTTCATAGGAAGTGTGTGTGGGAGTTTCAATCATTTTCTTTTTCACCTGTTCTCAAGTAAGTCTGCAAGTGTTCAATTTGTTCACAGAAGTGTGCGTGTGTGCAGGACATAAGGATGAAATCTGTTGTGGCCCAAAGAAGGCACTGCAATCTTTGTTTTTTAAGGGATCTTGAATGATGATGAACTCTGTGAGTAAAAAAAAAAAAAAAACATAGTTAGAGATTTTTTTTAGTTCTTTTGACGCAGCAGATAAACACTACTGGAGGCAGGAAGGCATGAGTAAATTGGACAGAAATGGGGACAATGTCTGAAAATGTTTATTTGCTTGGTTCTTAGCTGCAGTATATTTTCCGCTTAGACCAGTTGCAATTTTCTACAAATTGAATCTTTAAATAATTTAAGTTTTTGGTAACAAATCTCAGAAGCAAGCCCGTTACAGTTTAAGGGCCTTCTTGATTATGTAATTCTGATGGGAATGATATTATATGACATATATTCCATTGAGGGAGGGGTTGGGAAGATGTTAGATCTGCTCAGTGTGTTTAATGGTGACACTTGGCAAAGCTTATAAATAAAAGGAATACAAGTATTACCTATGACATTCTGGGTGATCCATACTCATTGTATAGTAAGATAATTCTATTTCTTTTATTATGGTGTTGGTGATGAGTGGTTTATAATTAATACAATTAATGGTTGATTATCTTGGGTAACTTTACCCATGTGTATATAACTTTGATTCTGCTGTGATCTACTACTTGGCTATAGTTGGGAGATTTTGAAGGTAAACACTTAATTTAACCCTTGGATGTTACACACTGATTCTCTGTTGTGAATAAAAGATATGCTATCTTATGGATTTCATTTTAGCCAGCAATTCAACATTACCATATTTTAACAGTTATGTGTGAACTGATCATATGTAAAAATCTAACTGATTGATACCAGTCCTGAGTTTCTAACTTGTTTTGAAGTTAAGTGAACAGCAGTGAAGTGACAGGGGTAGTGTTAATTTTTCAAAATGCAATGTGATGGGTTATTTTTCTCTTGCTGTCTGTACAAAGGGGTTCAATTGACTATTAACTTTTATTTGCCCTAATTAGGTACAGGATGGGACAGAGAGAAGTGGTACATACTTTACCTTTCAAGCTACATCATTTCTTTGTATATCCTTTAAGGCTTCTCAGCTGGAAAAAAGTTCTAAACCATAAATTTAAAACACTCTCTCAAGTGTGTTGTATTATCTAAGGCATATAATTTAATACAACCAGGAAGGTGAATCAAAGAACACATGTGTTTGCATGGCCTATGATTTGAAACACAAAGGTAAACTTTATCCACCACTGGGCAGATGCATTTTCTTTGAATGTGGGTTTCATTGCTGTTTCAATTAATGAGAGTTTCAAGGGCAGATAAGTTTTAATGCTAAGTCTATTTTCATTATGAGACTGTATTGCCTTGTGTAGCAGATGTCTATCAGTGTTTGTGCTATAAAATCTAAAATAAAAGTTTTAAATGAAATCCAAATAATCATTGTAGAAGTAAAGCATAAATACAGTGTGCACATTACAGTGTTTATGGTAAATGGGGAGAAATTGCCAAACAATGGGATACTGGAATGGCTGGGGGGGGGGCTGTGCACGGGAAAGGAAACTTCATGTTATATAACAGTCTGAACATGTTTATAATGGCTTCCATAGTATAATGTATCAAATCACACCCTCTAAAACCATCTGTTTCTCTGAGCTGTAAGGCAGCATGACTTTTTTTTAACAACCTAAGCATTTCTTTATTTCATTTTGTTGACTGGCTGGATATCATTAAGCCTAAGGCATTTACACAGGGGATAATCAAGGTGCATTTAAAACAGTGGACAAATTGTATTCACTGTTATTTCACTACAGAGAATACGAATGAAAAAGATAATGCTGTATATTCTGGAATTCTGATGAGTGCTGTAGTGCATTTTAATATTTGATGATGAATTCAGTGATGGACTTGCTTGGCTCAGTGTATCACTTGGTTGTCTGCTTTCCCTCCCCTTATTTTGAGAGTTATTTTCTTACATTTTCTTTGTAACATACAATATATAAGAGAATACATATTAAAAAGTGTATTTTTGATGTGATGTAACTCCATTCAAACAATTTTGAAAGTATTTTGTAAATGGAACTTTTTCTGGGCTTAGTGGGTATTAATTCTTCCTGTTAAATTAATATTCAAATTTCTTTAATATTTAAAGTTAATAACTAGAAAAGACTGTGCAAGGCACCATAGGCAATTTATTTTTCAAGGGCAGCAGGCATTGAATTTGTAGACAAAACACTGAAATATAAAGTTGTTTTCTAGCAACAACCTCTTCATTAGTTTCAAATCTCTATAATGTGGAATTATTCAGATAACTTTTACTTCTGCAGAAATTGTGCATATTGACTGATATTGGTAGATTGTAATGACAAATGTTTGAGTGGACTTTTATGGTTGAAATGAAATTGGGCAGTTTGTCATTATTGGTTCACATGCTTTACTTCATTGCTTACTGAGAAAATGTTCAAAACTATAAATTTAAAAATACATTCTATCAAGTGGTGCTGTATTATACAAGGGATACAATTCAATTATTATATATTAGAATTGATTCACCTTCCTGATTGTATTAAAGAACTTTTGCATGGTCCTAAAATGTGTGCAAGGGGCCAATGATTTGAAAACAGCCCAAAGGTAAACTTAACCTGCCAATGGCCAGATGCATTTTCTTTGAATGTGGGTTTCAATGCTGTTTCAGTTAATGTGATTTTCACAGGTAGAGAAGTTTTAATGCCAAGTCTGTTTTCATTGTAAGACTATTACTTCATTTAGCAAATGTCTATTAGTGTTTGTGCTATAAAATTTGTAAATTAAATAGAAATATCTGTAATATCGTAGAAGTAAAGCATAAAACAGTACATACATAGAGCTTTGAACAGTGTGCATGGCAACTGGGGAGAAATAGCCAAGTAATGGGACACTGAAATGGTTGCATGGGGGGGCTGCGGGGTGGGAGTGGGCGGGGCTCTGGGTTTGCATCCCCCTGCAAAAAATCCTGCGGGCTCCCTTGGCTGTGACCTCTGCAAGAAGGGTATCTAATTTGCAAGTTCTTATGGTGAGTCAACCCATCTCATTTTCCATAAGGACAGGATTTCTTTGAGAACTAATCCTTCTTTTATGTCTAAAGTGGTATCCAAGTTTATTTTCAGCTGAACTATTCCTTTCCTTTTCCTTCTGGAACTTAAAGGAGAAAGAAAGGATACTCCATACCTTAGATGTCTTCACACAATTCAGGTGCTATCCTGACAGAGCTAAATCTTTCAGATCATCTCATCAATTGCTCATGTCTTGTGAAGGTGAGAAGAAGGGATAACCTGGGTCAAAATGGACTATTTCCAAATTGTTATCTAAGGCTATTATGTTTTGTTATGCTCACCATAACAAAAATATTCCAGGCAGGTTTAAGGCCCACTCTACCAGGGCCATGGCCTCTTCTATGGCTTTTTGGAAGGGTTTTACTCTGGAAGTATTCTAGAAGCTGATACTTTGTGCAGTAGAAGCTTGATTCATTCTCTACATCCAGATCAAGCTTTGGTAGGACCATTCTTCAGGGGCTCCTGTACTATTCTCCTTCCACCTGTCAAATGTAGTTAGCTAAGGTAATCTACCCTTATAGCTAAGGCTACTACAACAGTGATCAGTATGAAGAACATAGTACAGTTTTGTAAGTCAAATGTACCATAACAGCAGATGTTTGAATGATCACTGCTGCAGTGACTGCTCCCTCCCTCCACTCCCTATTTTTTTTTTTTTTTGCATGTCAGGGCGTGGATATTTCTTTTTTTTTTTTCACTAACATTGTCCTTTCTGGGCTCAGCCTCCTCTCTCTGCTGGCAGGAAACCCCCTTGAGGGCTTTGCACTCAAATTTGTCTTTTAGTCAGATCAGCTTGACAGGTAGATCACATGAAAGGTGCCCTGAAGATTTGAAGCTGGCTGTCTGTTATATCCTTGGCAGGATATAACCCATATTGCTAAGGCTACTGCAGCAGTGATCATTCAAACATCTACTGGTATGGTAAGTTCAACTTGCATAACTGTACTTTTCTCTGTCATATGAAGAAAACAGTCAAATCTGTTAGAAATGTTTTATTTTCCCTCTGTGTTAGATATGTTCTTGGTCTAAGAACATAGGACCTTGGCATATTAGACATGCCAATAAAAATAGCTTCTTAATGATCCGCTTTGTCAACTAAATTTTAAATTTTGAGTATCTGTCTATTGGCCCCAACAAAATTATTGACTTAGCTGACCCTGTCATAGTAGATTTTCTGTTTCATCTAAAAGACTTGCCATACTGCTTGGGCATTTGGCATTCCTTCTGGCAGAAGTTAGAGTATGTTACCAACTGTGTTCTAATTCACCTCCCCATCAACAGTTACAAAAGGGAAAGTCCTATGGGTTGAAGTGGAATGTTTCTTCAATCAAGAAGTGTTAAAGATAGCAGTCCTACTCTGGGCTGGTGATGCATTTTTCTCATGGTGTTTTTTTTTACAGTTTCAATAAATCTGTCAATATGGCCAATTGACAGTGGTTATCTTAGTGAAGATGAGATGTCTTGGAACTCCTACTACTGTGAAAGTGCTCTAAGTTCTTGACTTGCAAACTGTGAAAGATTATCTGCTATGAGCATCTTATGAATACCATGTTGAGAAAAAAATTGGCTTTAGCAGTGTTAACAACCATTTGGGTAGATGACTGCCCTTGAACTGAATCAAATTTGAAGCATACCTACTTATTGCTCCATCAGGAATCTCATGTAGTATCATTGCATCTTTGCAGTTAAATACATGGTGCAGATTTAACAGCTGTTTACCATCAGTATGAAATTATTGAACTGTCTCGCCCAAAATAAAACACTATTGCTGGAATTCAAACGTGTTGACGCAATCATTTTGAATTCAGACACAGCCCTACCATGGTGTATTCTAGCATGAAGAAGCATTTTCTAATAAGCCATGTGTTATCTCTGTATTAGCAGCTCCAGGAAGCCATCTATGTGCCGAGTGAGTCATGAAATCACTCTGTAGTGTAGATCAGCAAGTCCACCCCTCCCACGATGTTGTAGTGAATGTGGCCAAAAGGCCATGTTCAGTCATTACAGAAGAGGTAAGTACTGAGGAATTTAGTAGTATGGTAGCATTAAAAGGCATGTGAGCGAGTGTATATGAGGGGCTGCATGTATGAGTGCATGTATGTGTGAGTGTGTCTACCTGGGAGATAGTATAACAGGGTAATAAGAGGGTGGGGTAGGTGTGTGTGAATGGATGAATGGATGAGTGTGTATTTGTAATCAGGTGGGTAGGGAGCTGTGTGTGTAATGTGCATGTCTGTAAGTGTGGGTCAGGGTGAATCTCATATCTCCACATACACACACACACACACACACACACACACACACACACACACACACACACACACACACACACACACACACACACACACACACACACACACCCCAGGACTAACAAGCATAAGATATAACATTGGATGGGGGGGCCACTTTCCACCAGGCAGACTACTCCTATGCCATAAAGTACAGTTTTGTTCTTACCATAAATGTAGATGTTTGAGTGTATTCACTGCTGCAGTCATTGCACTCGGGTTATCCTGCTGTCAGGTGGTCCCACAGTCGGCCAGAGTTCCAAAGTCTTGGTCTGGTGTCGGTTGCTGTCACTTCTTCCCTGGCATCAGTGCGCCAGGGGTATATAAGATGCAGCCGACGCCATTTTCTTCAGTTTTTCTTGCCCCAGGTGTCAGGTGTCCCCAGATAGGTAGGCAATACATATTGCTAATGACACATACATAAAAAATACAAAACAATACCTTCTGCTACAAGCAAATACACCATATAGGTTGTATAAAGGCTAGAGAGATATAGATACGTCCCAGCTAAGAAAGTGGGGTTGGAGGGAGGGTAACCTGGACTGTAGCAGTGAATACACTCTAACATCTACATTTATGGTAGGTACAAAACTGTACTATGTTCATCGTGTTTCACTGCTGCAGTCATTACCCTTGGGTTGAATCCCAAAGCTGAGGTTGGGTGGCTGGGTCTATATAGGATTAGCAGTGGCTATGAGGCTCTGCAGAACTGCAGTGGCAAAGCCAGCCGTGGATTTGGAGTATAGAGGTAAGTGATAATGCTTGGTAAAGGTGTGCACTGAACACCAAGTTGCAGCTTCCAAAATATCCTTGGTAGGTACTCCTCTAAGAAAGGCCACCGAAGTGGCTGCCACCCTGGTAGAATGAGGCCTAATGTTATTAGGCACAGTTTTTCCATGTTGTGTGTAGCAGAAACGGACACAGTGTCCTATCCACTTTGAAATGGTCTGTTTTGAAATAGCCTTTACCTGTGATCCTGCAGCATATGATACAAACAGTTGCTCAGTTTTCCTGAAAGCTTTTGTTTTGTCCAAGTAGAAACGTAACTGCCTGTGTGTATCCAATAAGTGAAGAAGTCTCTCTCCTTTATTCTGGGGATTTGGATAAAAAGTTGGCAAGTGAATGGTTTGGTTAAGAGCCACACTGGATACCACCTTTGGCATAAATGTAGGGTTTGTTCTTAAGGAAACCCTGTCTTGATGAAAAATGATGAAAGCTTCCACTGCCATTAGTGCCTGTAACTCTGAGACTCTCCGTGCTGAAGTTATTGCCAGCAGCAGAGCAGTTTTCCATAACAAAAAATTTAATTCTGTTGAAATGGCTGGCTCAAAAGGTGGTAAAGTAAGTTTTTCCAAAACAAAGTTGAAGTCCCAAGTTGGTGTTCGTGCTCTTCGGGGTGGTCTTATGTTTTTAGCCCCTCTGAGGTATTGTCTTAGTAAAATAGGAGGGTCCGTGTTGTAATGAGCTGAAATAGCAGAGGCATGGATCTTAATAGATGAAAAGGAAACCTGGTCAGAAGAATCATAGTATGTATCCTGCCTAGGCCTTTTATCAGGAGGGAGATGGGAACCCCTGATCAGAGTAATTAGGTCTTTGGCCATTTTGAGCATCTGTTTCTTAGGCATGGGAGCCTGTCCAGGAGAATTCTGTATTTGTTTCTTTGACTTGAATGGAGTTTTTGACTTGGCTGTTGTTTTGATTGTAAGCTGTGAAGGTCTGAAAACACCCTCAGAAGCCGATGCCTGCTCAGCGGCTCCAGACCCATCTGAGGGAATAGTTTTCGTAGGCCCAATACCTTGAGTTTCCAGAGGCCTAGATGTCTCCACGTGGGAGTCGGAGGCGGCCTGTGGTTCTGAGGCAGCGAGAGTCAGGGGCTGCGAAAGCGCCTCACTGAGCATCGACGAACCAACGACTGGCCTGGAAGAGGCTTCGTCATCGGTTTTGGACCTCGGTTGCCTGTTCTTATCCTTGTCTTTGCGTTTTTTGTGTATTCCGGTCATCGGTTGTTCCAACGGCATGGTATAATTGAACCTTTGGCCAAAATAATGGCGTGCAAAATCAAACAGACGTTTAATAGTGCGTTCGTTAAATCTAGCACAAAACCGACAACTATTGACATTGTGGTCTGGGCCTAGGCATGGAATACAGTAAGAATGAAAATCCTTATGAGGTATTTGCGTCCCACAAGAAATACAATTATTAACTTTTACTGACATCGGTCTGAGGCAAGAAAAAGTTTCCCCAATGGGGTACTTAGCTTTATTGAAGACTTCGGTTCTGAAATTCAAATTCGAAAATCTCAGGAGTCGGTCGACCGGCACTTGCAAACTGCTTTTGCTTCTGGCACCACGCGGCAAGAAAGAATGGAGAAAATGGCGTCGGCTGCATCTTATATACCCCTGGTGCGCTAATGTCAGGGAAGAAGCGACAGCAACTAATGCTGGACCAAGACTTTGGAACTCTGGCCGACTGCGGGACTGCCTGACGGCAGGATAAACCAAGTGTAATGACTGCAGCAGTGAAACACGATGGACATCGATACTATAACACTTATGGGATCGGGGGTGAGGGGAAGCAGTAGCCACTAGGGTAGACTAGTCCTGTGCTATAACAGTACTGTAACACTAAGGAGATCAAGGGGCTGGGATACACATTACAACTACAGCAGTTAACTAACTGCAGATCAGCAGTGATCTGCACTTTGCGGTAGTTCACTGAGATTCATAGAAATGCAAATGAGCTGATAATGAGGTCTTACCTCAGTGTGGTTCACATGTCTCTAAATCACAAAATAACATGTTGTGAGGCCCTTTAATGACTCCCTGGGTATGTGTAATTTCTTTGCATTTAACAATTCCTATAGTGTTTATGCTTTTTCTCTAAGATGAGGCTATGTTGCTGGGTTGGCAGTGGCACAGATGACTGGATTTAAACATGAATTCCTGTGCTTCATGAATTTCATTATCAAGTGTAGCAGATTTAATTTGATAATGGAACTATTTTTATGTTATTTAGCCACCCTGTCAATATATTCTTTAACAACTGTAACTATAAATCATTTTCAGTATGATAAAGAAATTCTAATAGTTTTTCTCATGAGATACAGGAGTGTCAAAACCATGCTTGCCTATTTCAGCAGACAAAATGTTGCCTCTACTTTGTGATTCTGTATTACTGTACACTGTGCTCTGATCCTGAGGTTTTACTTTATGCTCTGTAAAAAGTGTCATTCATTTCCTTTATGAACATGTGAACCACTTATTCTGTAAGTGTGCAAATCACTGTTCTGTGACTGTGTGAATCATTGACTCTGGCTGCACTGCTCCCTTTAGTGCACCACTCCAGCATCTGCACATTGGGAATTCACTGAATCACCCCAAATAATTCATACATAGACTTGTCTAATGTTAGGTTGTTTAAATAGTATATGGTACTCCTGCTTCTGCTTTTACCCGTGACACCCCATTAATTGAACCCAGTGGCTGGGTTTTGTGTGCAGAATAAATCAATAACGAGATATTTAACACAGAATTTCTCAAGCCCAGCTATCTAAGTGAGCTTTCAGTAATGATGCTAGATTAAGCTCTAGTTTCTTGGGTAACTGTTATAAATGCAAACAATTATGATTGGGTCTGTGGTCTTAAACCTCATTGTTGTTTGCCTGAGAACAGAACTGGATGTCAAGAAATTCACCTTGAGAGTAGACTGAAGCAAAGCTCAAGAGGTGAATCTGGATATCCATTTCAGGAACATGTAACAATCTGGTTATGATCCGAGTTATGATCATGAGTCTTTGTACTGCAGGAAGCTTTGTATCTTTAGTAGTAAGATTAAAAAAGAAAAGAAGCTGTAGGACCACAAAGTATTTTATGTCTTTGAAAGATGAAACATACTTAGTGTTGACTTACAGACATCATTCAGAAGCAAATTATATCCTTGATCCTGTAACAGCTTTAAAAGCTGAAAAACTGTAATATAGTTTGTGCTGCAACATGCAAATAAGGAAGTGTGGAGCTCTAATGCAGGAGAAGAACTTAGCACTGAAATGGTGCTTAAAATGTGTTTGTTTTTCTCTCCCTAATTCATATTGCAGTCGGGTTACTACATGAATTATGTAATAATCGTGTACAGCTTTTCACCCAGTGACTTTTGCATTGAAACACGTTGTGCTTCTGACCTCAATGAAGAAAGCATGCACACAATGTCAACACACAAATCCACAACATTCACAAATATATTGTTTTCTACTGTACGTAGGTCAGCCTAAATATTGGATGTCATAATTTTAAAGCCATTTAGTTTATTGGTTCTAGACTTGTATACTTGTGAAAAATTATTGGATTAATTATATTTCTTACATGCTTTATTAAGAGCTGTTGAGCAAAATGGTCTTTGCTGAGCTAAACACATTTCCATTCTAAGTGTATCATCAGTCGCATATATTACTGAATCTTTCTTTTTTGCTAGACTAGCATTTCTTACTTTATGCTTTATTGTCACAGTACTGTTCCATTTGTTCCCAAAAACATTTAGTTTCATCTTAATTTTACACACATATAAATCATCTGCAAAGTCTTTTATCTGAATCATGGTTAACTCTGCTGCTTTATATGCATTCCCAATTTTTTTTCTTTTTTCAAATCAGACTAACACGAGAATATAGAAAGTCCAAAAACAACCCAATGCCATTAAAATAAGCGAAATAAAAGTGAAAAAATCAATGTGACAGACAATGGTAATTCATTTGATTTTTGAACATTTGATATATTTACAATACTTTAAATGGGCTGGTTCACTAGGGCTTTCTTTATTCGGATGAAGTTTACATGGATTTGTAAATAAAAGAGCTAAATAAATTTGCTACAATTTTGGTTTCAATGTGCTGGGTTTTGTTCAATTAACAAAATCCTAAGCATACGATCATAAGTACCATAAGATGCCAAGCCATGTACACCTTTAAGAAGGTTCTTTTCACCCTTATCAAGAACTTCATAGTGCTCACCTCCCAAAGATAAGATAAAAGGTTGCTCCTTACTTTGTCTTCTGTTCTACTACTAATGATTCTATCTTTCAGCAATGATCCATGCAAGCTGCCAAACATCTGAGATTCATAACAATGTGGACCATAGCATACCCCATGCTGGGTGTGGTTTCTCCTTTTATAATTTAAAGAAATGCAAATGTTCTTCATTATGATCACTGCACCAGTAGCCTAAGCTGTATGGGCTGCTTCCAAAGCTTCTGGGCACCTTCCATTTACCTAAACTGTTAAACAGCTCAAGCTGAGCTAACTAAAAGTCAGGTATGGGTACTAAGCTCCTCAGACCTGTCTTGGTACCAAACAGAACAATTCTCTGTGGGCCATTAAGGATTAACAGTCAGCTTCTGCTGTTCTACTGCAGGCCACAGAAGTTTCCTTTGAGGGAAAAACTTCCACTTTACGTTTTTGACGGAAAACATTTTTTCTGTAAAGCTAAATTCATTTATAGGTTCATAGGTTCATAGGTTTATACTAGGCTATCTGCCCTAAGGCATTCTTAATAAGTTCAACTAATTAAATCATTTTCACCCCTCCCTTATATGAAAAAATTGGCCTGCCCATGTTGTGCCTCTGCCACGTCCAGCCAGCAGATGATGATGATGGGTAAACCTACGATCTCCCATCCACAGGTCTAGATTTCTCTTGAACAGAGTCAGCGATTAAAGTATTTCTTCATAGGTTAGTACTAGGCTAACTGCCCTTGCAAGCCACTGTAAGCCTAGCCAATTAGCATGGAGAAAGTGTTTTAA
Organism: Protopterus annectens; assembly: GCF_019279795.1. Classification (NCBI taxonomy): domain Eukaryota; kingdom Metazoa; phylum Chordata; order Ceratodontiformes; family Protopteridae; genus Protopterus; species Protopterus annectens. The sequence goes on from NC_056733.1 coordinate 1,521,780,430, forward strand.
TGGCTGTCAAATGAATTATGCGCACATTTAAATAGGAGTGTTACTTTTTTTCACCTTTATGGCAAAAAGTTGCTAAAACAAGCTTTGAACCATTTTTTTTTTTCTGGAAAAAATGCTATTTTACTTTTGGGTTCTGGGAGTAAGTATTTAAAATGCTTTTTCTGTGTTTTTACAGGAAAAAGTTATATTTTTTACAACTTACCTGTTTTACCAACTATTGCTACCAGGTTTTCCTGGGAATCAGGCACCTTTTTTGGCTTAACCAGTGAACACCCTACTAGTTTCTTAGTTCTTCTTCCAGCAACAAAAAGAAGATTGTTAAGCAGCCTTTTCAACCACAGCAAGCTGATAAAATTCCCTAGCTGCAGGAGGGTGACTTTCCTGTGACCACAGCTAGTTCCTTGGACCACTCATCTTTTTCCTTGGGTCTCACTGGTGTAGTATCTACAGCCACCATAGACCTAAGGCTAGACATTTCCTCTGTGGTTGTTGGGGTGCCTTTGGTGGACAAGGGATAGACACATTTGTCTGTCCTAGGAGAAAAGACAGGGAATGGCATTGTGCTTAGCCAGAAAGCTGTGCCTATCCCTTAGAGAAGTCAATGCTAGCAAAAGTGGGTGTGTTTCTTCAGAATTTCCCATCAAAAGGAAACAAAAATGTAAACATATGTCTTCACCTGTCCCACTTATGCTGAACAGGAGTAATTTATTGGGCTTAGTTCAATGTTCAGTGCAGGCTCTTGACCCTCCTGTATGACTCTTTTCTGGTAAAAGAAAAATGGATTCTTCATTTTCCTGAATAGATTCAAGAGAATGAACCTCAAAATGATTGTGAAGGGACAGAGTATGTCTCCAAAGATTTCTGATTCATATTCTGAGGAGAGTGTGGCTTCAGCCAGTCCCTTTGAATGCTACTCTTTCTCTGATACTATTTCCAGAATTTATTAGTTATTTTGGTAGGAAATCAGTGGTGTCCATCAGGAAGTATTCTGATTTGTTACAAGTTGAATTTCCAAACTCTACTCGTATTCCTCCTGTTCTGTCTGCTTTGGAGGATGATTTTGCCACAGCCTGCTATTTCCTTGACAGCCAGAGTGCTACCTCACAAAAAAGCTGACAGACTTTATAAAGTGCCTTAGTCCTTTATACACTCACTCCAAATCTGTCCCATCAGCTATTGCTTTAGTGAATTCAGCTGCTGCTTTATATTTGGTTAATACTAATCCCCCCTCCTTCTGGCAAAGATTGGAAGGCTTTTAATAAGTCTGGAAAAAAAGGAATATTCTTCTGCAACACTTGCATTTAGAATTAGCTGTCAAGCTTATACGTTGAAATTTATGCTTGCCTCATGTAATAATATGAGGCATGTGTGTGAGGTATTAAGTAGAATTTTCTACAGTTGTTAAGCATCTGATTGGGTTTGTTTGTTCTGATTTTGACCCTACCTCCATCTTGGTATGCTGTTTTTATACTTGCTGGCTTTGCAGTTGCCTGCCCCTACTGTAAATTTGATCTGGGACACTCCTCCCAGTCTAGTGTCATTACCTCATTCTACCTATTCTAAGGAGAACATTTGAGAAAGCCAACCCAGTTAGCTTCTGCTCCTCCTTTCCCCTTTCCACTTTACAAAAAAAGATATATATATTTTCTAAGCTTGTTTCCTGCCTTTCCTTTAAGTTGTCTAGTCCAGATATAGATTTGCTGTATTCAGGACTGTTTGTAAGCTTCTGAGCCCCCAATCCTTTCTGTGTTGGAGGGAAGCCTTCTAGCTTAATTTTGTTTTAGAACTATCCAGTTTTCTAGTTTCAGTACTCAAATCTGTTTCTTTGAGCTCAGCACTTGTTCAGAACTCATTGTAAGCACTAAATAAGCTACAAATTACTACACAACTCAACTTTCCTCACTTGTCTACAGGAAAACAGTTTTTAGTACTTAATAAATAAGCACCTATCCAGGCATGTCTAAGGGTCAGCTCCCGGTGTTTTCTCCTGTCAACCTTATGAATCTGGACATCTTGGGACAATGCAGCAATTGCCTCATGTACACAGACAACATCTCCTCCTACCACCCAGCACTACAACCTATGAGAGATGCACTTATATAACCAAACTGGAAACAAAGCTCTCTTCACCCAAGACTGGACTAGACAGTCAACAGGAGAAGGTAAACACTTGCACCACACCACACTCATCACATAGTCCCTCAAAACCTACACCACCAAAACACACACATAAAAACACAAAACACACACCTACATTCGTGGAGGCTCTCAAAGAAAATATACCCAAGCAACAGGGACTGCCAAAGCAGAAACACAAGCAACCTCCACCCCCCCAAAACAACCCAAATGACACATAGCCCACAAACTCATTGTGCCACTCAACCACAGCCCATAAGGCATAAAAATGTACCCAACACTCTAGTCATAGGTGACTCTATAGTCAGGCACACTGATGTTCCACTCACCAGGCTAAAAAAGGAGAAAGTTACTGCCAGATGCCTGTCAGGTGCCAGGATCCGCCACATAACGCATGCACTCAGGTCATTCCACAGCAAGTACAAATATGACTGACTCTGTCATTGTCCATGTTGGTGTGAATGACTTGAGATGTACCTCCCTGGACTACATGAAAAGAGACATGGAGGAGCTTTCTGATCTTGTAGCCTAGGCAGGTATGACCCTAGCCCTGAGTAGCATCCTGCCATCACCCAGAATGATACCACAGTACAAAGACAAAATGATTGACTTCAACAATTGGCTAAGCTTCTGGTGTCATTCTAAGGGGATCCAGTATCTGTCTGCCTGGGATGACGTGATCGACAAACCACAATGCTTTGCCAGAGATGGCCTGCACATGTCACCCTTGGGATTCCGGATACTGGCTAAGGCTCTTGCCACCTCTATAGTGCCTTTTTTAGGCAAGATTCAAATGACAAATTCACCACCATAACAGGTACAAGCAAGCAAAATCTGAGGCTAATGCTACTTAATGCTAGAAGTCTAAACCTCAAAATGCACTCATTCAAGGCACTCCTTAAAATGGAGAACATCGACATCTGTGCAGTGACAGAGACCTGGTTCAAGGCTCCAGAGAGCACCCCATACATTATCAGGTTATAACTCATACCACACCTTTCGGCCACCTAACCTGGACTGAAGCACTAAAGGCAGAGGCGTGTCCATATTCATTAAGGATATCCACACATCCAGGCTAGTTGCTCAGCATAATGCATCTGAGATTATCCTAGTGCAACTAACTCTGGGCAAGGCTGCAATGCAAATTGTAGCTTGCTACAGATCCTCCACCATGCCCCAGGATTCCCACTCCTCATTTCTTGATACACTGGAAAATATTAGGGTACAACCTAACACCCTAATAATGGGCTATTTCAACTACCCCACCATTAACTGGGAAAACTACTCATATATCAACTCTTGTGCTCAACGTTTTCTGGAATTCATAAATTCCAATGCCTTGGATCAACTTATACACACCCACACCAGGGGCAGCAATATCCTAAACCTGGTCATTACCAACATGGGCAACCGGTGTTCCACACCAGAGGTCAATTCCTCGTTGGTCAGATCCAACACAAGCAAATCACCCTAGACATCCACATCCCACCCCCACCCCCCATTAGGGAAACCACCATAAAAAATTTCTCCAAAGCCAACTTCACGTTTCTTAAGACAGAAGTGGCAAACTTCACGAAATCCATGCTGACGGACAATAGAGATACGACTGCTGAATCCTATACAATTGCACTTTATAAGCTCTTATACGAGTGCATGGATCATACAATCCCTAATAGAAGCAAGATGCTATCCTCCAAAAAAAGGAAGCCAATCTGGTGGTCCCTGCTATAATCAAACTCTACAAGAAAAGAAAGAAGAGTAAAATCCCATGATTGGAGGAACTCCGTGGTCAGCCTCAGTAAGAAGCTGAGATCCCTCATAAAATCCTCCAAAGATAGTTATGAAAACAAAATCGCCACTGATTCTAAAGACAACCACAAATCATTCTATAGCTATGTCAAGAATCTCAATGGCAACACTCAGATCTGCTCTGAGTTACAGCACAATGGCACTAAATATACAGAACCAACTGATATTGCCAACATCCTGGCATATAGGTTCAGTGCTAACTTTACCCCTCTCTCATCCCCTAAAGGGCCCATCTCTATACCAGAAGAATGCAAAGTATCTGTAATCACAGCTGCACAGGTAAAAAACACACTCTCCAAAGCCAAGAACACAGCATCCATGGGACCTGACAACATCCCAGGCTGCATTCTACATGTACTACAGAACGAACTGGCACCCCACCTAAGTACCATGTTCAATCATAGCCTCACTCCAGGCTTTGTGCCCACTGAATGGCACACAGCAATGGTTATCCCACTCCACAAAGGGGGAGCCAACATGGACCCTGGGAACTACAGCCCCATTAGCCTGATGAGCCTGGTCTGCAAGGCTATGGAGCGTATTATCATGGAACTTGTAAACAGTGACATTGGTAATCTCCAAACTCTGGACCCTACCCAGTTCAGGTTTGTAAAAGGCAGATCATGTCTCCTAAACCTTATAGACTTCTTTGAAGCGGTCACCAAAGCTGTAGATGAGGGTAAGGTGGTTCACACAGCCTATCTAGATTTCTCCAAGGCTTTCGACACCATCCCCCACTCTGGAATTATAAACAAACTCACTAAACTAGGTATAAATCCCTATATCACAAGATGGGTTGCCAAATGGCTCACTGACAGAACCCACACTGTGAAAGTAGCAGACTCTAAATCCAACTTCAGACCAGTGATAAGTGGAGTATCACAGGGTTCAGTCCTAGGTCCTCTCCTGTTTGGTATCTACTTCTATGAAGTACAGGCTAACACAGAAGGTCTTTGGCCAACAAAGTTCGCAGATGACTGCAAACTAGGAGCCATAATCAAAACTCCTAACAATGTGGACATCCTACAAAAGGGCCAAACTGAGACAGATGCCTGGTGTCAAAGCTATAGCCTCAAGCTCAATGCCAAAAAGTGCATTGTCATCCCTTTTGGTAAAAACTCTGTACCCATGAACCACCACATAGGCTGTAGTCTACATAACACCAAAAGTGTGATAAGAGACCTTAGGACACAGGTGGACAGTAGTCTTTCCTTTGATAATCACATTGCCACAGTAGTCAGGAAATCCTTCTACATGGCACACCTCATCACGAAAGGTTTCTCATCCAGGAAAAAAGAGGTCATTGTTCCCATCTACTCATCACTCATTAGACCCATTATAGAGTACAACGCCTCTTTTGGTATGTACCTCACAAGACATCTACAACAACTGGACAGGCCATAGACCTACCTCACAAAGAGGATTACCAGCCACAAACAGATGCCCTATGCAGACCGTCTCAAAAAACTCCAGCTTTACTCTGTCACATATCGCCTACTCAGAGGCGATCTCTACCTAACATACAAAGCTATGTCAAACCCAGACCTGTTGGATATGCTCCACGTAAAGAAATCCCAATCCCTCCAAGCTACATGCTCTAGGGACCTAAACCTTGTCACCACAATAAACAGAACATGCTGGAGGGATAGATTCCTGTCCCAGAGACTTCCCATACTCTGGAACAAACTATCTATCTATATCAAACAAAGCTCCTCATTAGCACTCTTCAAGAAAAATCTTGATGACTGGATGGGAGACAGGAAATTCACCCCGGGATCACTTCTGTGGCTCTGCTTGACAGGGGCACAGGAAAATAATTTTCTTGGGTGGCAAAGGTCAGGGTACAATTTGGCTAGGCTTATATAGGCTCTAGGGCCAATAGCCTAGTACCTGCCTATGAACCTACGAATATTTTGGCATCTGCTTTGTCTTGTGAGAAGACATCTACTTTCTGTAACTTGGTCTCTGCTGAGTTTCAAGTGACTGTCCAGTGTTTAAAATGTGCATATAACTTTGCTGCTGCCACTGGGACTGTAATGAAGAGATTTTCCAGGATGTGCTCTCAAAACCTCTCAGATGATGTCAAAAATGAAATTTTGAATCCCCCTTGGATAGAAAGCTAGCTTTTGTACATTCTGCTGCAGAGGTAATTAAAAAAAGTGTGGTGAGAGAGGGAAGCTAATTCAAGGGATTTCTCAAATGTTTTTAGCCCTCCTTCTCCAAGTTTACCAAGGAATTCAATGCTGCCTCTACAACTTTCTTCTAAAAGCAAAATAAATAATTCCAGCAATCTGCTGGTAAACAGACTTTTAAAAAAGCAATGGCAGGGAGGTTTCAAAAAGAAAGCAGGAGCCCCCGCCATGAAGTCTAATAAGTCTGAGTGACTATATGAAGGATTCCCCTCCCCCTTCCCACCCTATCATTCCCTTAATTCTTCCAGAAAGTATGAACCTCTGTTTCTCTCTTTGGTAACAGATTGTTTCAGACAGATGGGAGCTTAGAGAAATCCATCAAGGCTACAGATGGCAGTGGGAGTCTCTGCCTCCTTTTCAGGAGATTGCCTCCTGTCATCCAGCATATACTTGTTTAGGGGATGATAGAAGCTATTCCTCACCTTCAGTTAAGAAAATAGTTGTATTCAAGGATGTTTTTGGCACAAAAGAAAGAAAAGTCTTGGAAACCAGTTCTGGACCTTTCCTTTCTGAACCAGTTTTTGATGGTACCCAAATGCAAAATGTTGTAACTTGACAACCCTTATACCCAGATTTAAAAGATACATATCAGCTGATTCCTACAGATCCAGATTTCAGATGTTTCTTAAGGTTTTCCTTGTCTGGTTTACATTTTCAGTTCTCTGCCTTGCCCTTTGGTCTATCTACTGCTCCAGTGGTATTCACAAAGTGTCTGGCTCCAGTGATAACCAGACTGCAAGGTATTTACATTCTTCTATATTTAGGTGACTTGCTTATCTCACAGAGTATTTTTCAAGGTGTCAGGTATCTCTCACTTGGGTAGAGGACCTCCTACACAGGCTGGGATCCCAAGAGTACATTCAGAAGCGTTTTCTGATGTCTCCTCTCAGGATTGTTTTCCTGGGGTATCTATTGGAACCTCACTTCAAAGAGCTTTTCTTCCACAGGAAAAAAAAAACAGATCCGTATTTAGAACTATCCCTGAGGTTTTCAACATAGTTCAATATAAACTTCCGTCTCAGCAATAGAATTTCTCAGGATTCTGAGTCTCATTGGATCTATGATATTCATGATATATCTTGCAAGGTTCCACACGACAAAGATACAATGGTACCTGAAATCTCTATGGTTCTAGCATAAACATCCCTTCATTTTTCAGATTCCAGTTTTGGGGTTTGTGAAAAGAGAGTTTATGTGGTGGAGACACCATTTTTTTCTGATTCTATGTCTCCCATGCTCCTCTCCCACTCCAGCCCAGTCAGTCACAACAGACTCCTCAACCTTGCTTGGGGGAATAGTGACATTGGGAATAAAAGTGCAGGTCTTTGGAATAAACAAGGCCGGCCAAAACACATAAACATAAAATAAATATTAGCTCTTATAAATGCTCTCAACTCTGGAAGTCATCTGTGGCCTCAGGACATATGAACAAGCTTACTGAGAACACCACAGGGATGTGGTACATAGACAAGCAAGGGGAAAAGAGATCTTGCTCTCTGTGCAGACCAGCCATGGTAGCCTGGGATATAGCTTTTCAGTGCAATCTCATTCTGCAGGTATCTTGCATTACATCATAGCAGAACTGTCCAGAAAAATAAGCTGAGCAGGAACAGAACAGTCCACACAAATAGAAAGTGAATCAAATGGTTTTCTAAGATTTGATCCATATGCAGGAAATACTTCAAACAGATCTTTTTTTGCCTCCACTCTAAACAATCAGCACAATTCTATTCCAGGACTCCTTTCAAGAAGGTTTGGAAGAGAGGTGTTTCTCCATTTCCTTGGACACAAATGCTCCTGTATGCTTTTCCACCCTTTCCACTAATATCCAGGTTCATTCTGAAGATTTAGAAAGACTTCCAAAAAGATCGTTGTGATGATTTCCTTCTGGCCCAGACAATAGTAGTCTTTCCTTCATCTTGAAATGGCAATGGGCAATTACTAGAAGCTTCTTCACTGACTGGATTTACTAACACTAGGCCAGGAGTGTTTGATATATCCTGACCCCAAACAACTATAACCGACTGCCTGGATGATAAAGTTTTAATACCTTTAGGCACCCATTTCTTGAAGATGTGCAAATGATATTAAAAGTGGTAAGAAATCCTGCTTATAGAAAATCATATATTAGCAAATGCAAAAGGTTTTCTAGTTAGCGCCAAGAAAAGAGACAGAAACTGTGCAAGGCTAGTGTTTCTCTGGGTTTATATCGGGTGAGTTATTATTCTATGAACTGTCTTGCTTGTCATTCAAGGTTCATTTCAGCCATTTCATCATGTCTGCCCATGGATCCACCTTGTTCATGCAGTCTCATGTCAAAATGTTTTTGAAAGGGATATTGCATACAAAGCCTCCTAGAAAACTGGTGGATCCTCCTTAGGATCTTAATTGTCTGTTAGAGAAGCTAACCCTTTCTTCACTTGAACCAGCTCATCAGACTGACTTGAGGTTATTGACATGAAAAACAGTCTTATGTATTGCACTGACCTCTTCGAGAAGGGGTATTTCTGCTGCAGGATCTTATGGTGGTTCTTGTGAAGATAAGAACAAAGGACAGCTGATGCCAGAACAAACTACTTCCAAAAGGTTGTCTCATGCTATTACTTCTCATTATCCCCCACAACAAAACTATTCCTGGTTGGGTCAAGGCTCACTTTACCAGGGCTTTGGCTTTATCCGTGGCTTTTTGGAAAGGGTTGGAATCTAGAAGTATTCTAGAAGCAGCAACTTGATTCTCTGTGCATACTTTTACAAGCCACTATAATCTAGATGCCTTCTACAGTCTAGGACAGTTTAAAGCGCTTAACTGACCAATCAGAAATTCTTCAAAATGATAGTATCCATGGAAACATGTTATGAAATCTTTAAAAGCATCTGTTAAAGCAGCAGAATTAATATAAAATATGGAAAAGCAGATTTTGACATAAGGGGAGGCCCATGGCAAATTTGTTTAGAAATTGACGCTGAAATTTAAAGGATATTTATGCATTATTTAGGTCTTTATAATAATATAATAAATTGTAATCAGACCCAATTTCTGGTCCGTATACGGATTTTTAAATTTATTGTATCCTATCTTTTGATATTTTTATTAGTATTATTATCATTGTAGAAATTTTCATCCTCTAGTACATAAATGTTGGTCCCAAGGATAACTTTTTCTTTTTTCTGTCCGGTCTAGTTTATGTATAAGATAATAATTTTTCAGACTGCGACATTATGGTTTGTAGTCATCTACAGTTTATTAAATGCTGATCGTTATTCTGGGGATCATGCGGTATATTTATATTTATTAGCACCATTAGATGAAATACCATCAATTATTTTATGTGATAGAAAAGGAACTTTAAAAGTTTTCTAAGATCTGCTTTTCCATATTTTATATTAATTCTGCTGCTTTAACAGATGCTTTTAAAGATTTCATAACATACAGTGTGCGTGTTTCAAGTTATGACAATGATTAGCACCACAGTATTTAGATAGCAATTAATACATCTGCTGTTTACTGTTTTAAGGTTTCCATGGATACTATCATTTTGAAGAATGCTTGTCTTTCTGATTGGTTTTTAGATATTGTGACTTTACTATTTAAGTTGTATTTTAATGCCATCCCGCTGTTTGTCTGAAAATATTAAACTAAACAGTCTAGGACAGGCTTTGACAGTTTTCCAGGGGCTCCTGGACTTTTTATCTTTCCTCTTCCCTGTCTGTTTAAGCTACGGTAAACTACCCATAGTTTCATAAGTTCATAGTTATATACCAGGCTAATAACCACCAGGGTCTTTATAAACCTAGCCATGTAATCCAACACAACTGTGTCCCTATGTATCATGGACATTTATTAAGAGGGATAATGTTAGTTAGGAAGTTTCTAGATGTTATGTGGGGGGGGGGTGTTAGTTTGGGCATTATTGTCTGCCTCTTTCTATCAAAGACATGGGGGCCAAACCTAAGGTGAATTTCCAATTTCCCTTCCACTGGTCAAAGTTATACTAAAATAGGGTTAGGGATGAACTTTGCTTCACATAGATGGGGACCTGTTCCAGAGCAAGCGGATCATGAGTCATATCTATCTTGCTAACATGTTTTACTTATGTCACAAGCAAAATTTAAATCTTTGGATCTAATAGTTCTGATGGCACTCATTTCGTGGATGTGCAAAAGGTCCATCAGACCTGGATTCGAGGATGACTTGCATGCCAGGCATAGATCACTTGTCAGTAACATGTAGAAGACAGAGTATAGAAATAGGGCTTTAAGGGCTTCCATATAGGACAGTGAATTTACATCCTTGATTCTCCTGGTAAGGAATGTTTGTGGGCTTTCCAACTGTTGCATATGGTTGGTCAGGTACATGCTGAAGTGGGCATTATACTCAATGATGGGTCGAATAAGGGATGAATAAAGTGTGACTATGACTTCCTTGGAAGTGGATGCCATGCCCTTACTTCTAAGTTGGGTGACATAGAATGATTTTCTTAGTGTCTTGCCCACATATTGGTCAAAGACCAGATTACCGTTTACATATGTTCCCAGATCCCTGACTATAGGGTCCGTTCTTAGTGGTGACTTAGTGATAGAGCAATTAGCCTAGGTGGCAGATTTCCTAAAAGGCACTATCGTGCATTTCTTGGCATTGTGTTTTTGTCCATGACTTTGGCACCATTCACTTGTCTATGTTAGGCCCTCTTGTGAGATGTTTATGACATGGGGGAATCTATGATATTTCCCATCTTGCAGTCATCTGCTAACCTGGCCAGCCAAAGGTCCTTGACATTAGCCTTTACCTCTGACAAGTAGATATCAAATAGGAGTGATCCCAGCATGAAGACCTAAAGTGCCTCACTGGTGAGCAGTTTCCTAATGGAGGAAGTCTTACCAATCCTGACCTCCTGGGTCCTATCTGTGATCCAGCTGGCAATCCAATGGGTTATCTAAAGGTTTATGCCCAGTTCAGTGAGTTTGCCAACTATATCTTGAGTGAGGTGTTGTATATCTTGAGCCAGGTCCAGGTAGGTGGTATGCACAGTTTTCCCCTCATCAATTGCTTTGGTGACCTTCTCAATGGAGTCCACCAGGTTTAGTAGGCATAATCTTCCATTGACAATGCCAGTCTGAGTTGGGTCTGGTGTTTGAATGTTGCTTATGTCATTGTTGATCATTTCCATAATAATTCATTCTATAGCTTTGCATATTAGACTAGTCAGTCTAATAGGTATGTAGTTTCTGGGGTCAGTTGATGGTCCATCCTTGTGAAGTGGGATAACATTTGCAGTCCTCCATTCTCATAGTACAAAAAGTGTTTTAAGACTATAGTTGAAAAGTGACTCAAGTGGTCCTGATAGATCATGTTTTCATTTATTTAGAAGGCATCACAAGATATTGTTGGGGCCCATTGAGGCTGTGTTTTTGGTCTTAGTAGGTGCCGCAATAGCCTATGACATGTTAATTGTTGGAGGGAGGGGGTTATGCTAGTAGGTATTTCATGGTGAAGTTTGAGCTGAATTTGGAAGCCAGCAAATTCTTAGTGAAGTTGGCACCATTGACCACCAGTTCGGCACACTGGTGTGTCCTGCCTTTGAGGTTTAGGACATAGCTGTACAAGACCATGTGGTTGTCTTTAGCCTGTGAGGCTAACTTGACCTCATAATTGGCCTTGCTGGACTTAATTAGCCCTCTTAGTCTCCTGTTTAGTTTAGTTTAATTAGAAAGCACCAGTCATTATGGGAGTTAATCTTCCTGATTTAGCCATGGCTTTTTTCCTTTTGTTATATACCTTATTAAGGTTAAGATTCCAGTAGTTTGATTTGTTTTTAGAGTTTGTTTTGGGCTTACATCTAGTAGGTACATCAGCCTCTAGGCAGCCATTTACATGGCTGTACAGGGTCTCTTTTAACAACTCCACATAGGTTGTTGCAAGCTTGGGGGTGGAAGGAGCATTTAATTTTGATAAACTATCCCTTAATGGGCTGTAGTTTGCTTTGGAATAGTTTCTAACTGTTGCAAGGTTTAATGGAGCTACAGAGTTGATAGCTGTTAAAAGTGTCACTGAAAGCATCACGTAAGGGCTATACGTGTAAGGTGAGACATGAGATCTGAACCGTTTCAAAGCTAGCAATAAAATATTCTGTACAAGTAACTGGAAAAAAGCACTAACTGGAAAAAAGCAATCCTGTCTCCCAAAGGTAACTCCAAAAACAAAAGAACAAAATCAGGATAAAGAAGTAGGAGTCAAACAGCCAAGAGGCACGCTTCTTCAGATCTATCAAATAAAATTTCTAATGTCTTTTTATACAGAATTATTTAATTAAAACAATCAATCAATTAATTAAAATCAATCAAACAATTAGTTAATTCATTACTCCATCTAGATTATTCAGTAGGAGATACATACCAAGACTTATTTAAAGACTAACACTATTTCTGATGCTATTTACTGAGGGAATATTTATATTATCCCCATGAATGAAAAATCTTGTAACAAGAGCTAATGTGTGAGATGTGTGTGTGTATATATATATATATATATATATATATATATATATATATATATATAAATATAAACTAAATATGAGCTAAATATATACATATATGTGAAATATATGGACTCATCAAAATTCTGTACAAGTAGTTTAATCCATGCTCTACAAAAGGTTACCATCCTACAAAGTTTTGTACACTGCAATATTAAGGTTTATGAGAATGATCACAAATAGCATGGCACTGCAAAATGTTTACTAGTCCCTATGAAATCTTTATTATGACTATCACACTGAGAAGTCACGAATACATGATGTGCAATTGTATACATCTAGCATGCTGATCTTTTAAAGAAAGAAAGAAAAATATACTACAATATCTTACATTCACTTTTATAATAATATGATAGTGTATCTATGCAGGGGTGTAGCAAACAAATTCCATTTTGTGCTCACAAGCTTAGTACTAACCCCCTTGGATACCTGGCACTTAAAATGGACACATCCTTCAAATGCTGCCCCCCAGCACTTAATAAATGTAAGTAATATTTTCAGCTGCTCCCCCCTAAAACTATCACAAATATTGTTTTTTGATTAGCAATACTGCACCTGTTGTTAAAGGCATTCATTTAGACAGCTGTAGGCATAATATGATTTGAAAAAAAATCCATGTTAATGTGATGCTCTGAACAAAATGTACTCAGTAGAATATAAAGAGTATGCCTAGCTATACTCTTGTATTTATGAGATAATCATGCATTACTTTACAACATATAAATGCAAATTAGCTTTAGGTTCATACTGACATATCCTGGACGTGCTGTACAACAAAAAGACCTATCACATTTGAGACTGGCAGTATCCCCAGTGAATGGCAGCTTTTTCTAGAGGTCCACATTGACTCTAAGGAAATTTATAAACTATAAAGGAATACATTTCCTGACAGCAGGGAAATTCATAATAAATGAAACACTAAGGGTGATGATCGTTTAATAAAAAATGAAATATATCAAAAATAACAGAGAATGCAAAAAAAATCCTCACAATGTTGGAAAAACTAGCAAGTATACAAATTCCTGAAGAGAGCCATAGAAAGACAGCAACAAGTAATCAAAAATACAAGCAGTGAGTCAAGAAAGACAAAAGGCAATTGCTGAACCAGAGAAGTAGCTATTAATATGCTTGATGCAACTAAAATTATGGAAGCTGAAGTTAGCAGAATGAAGGATTACACAGATGAAGAAGAAAACAGATGCAGGAAAGCAAACCTCTAAATAATGAGAATCACAGAAAGAATCATGGATGCCAGACTATCTGCCTTCGTCATTAAAATGATACAAGATGTCTGGATCCCAAAGAGATCTGGTACTGGAAACTGTCAGGATCCACATGACTGGGTAAAGATCTGGCCCTGGGGAGCAGATCAGGCACATTACTATACAGGCCACCTTCTTCATCACCAAATAATGGTCCCGAATAACATCAGAAAGATCAGACTCACTGGGACAGATTAGAGACAGAAAAACTATATTCCAAAACTATTCAATATGTCTGTTTCAAAAAGAAAATCTTCTGATACTGTCAGAGATGAATTTAGGAAGTGGGACATATACTTCCATGCTGGCATACCCTACTTTCCTAGTTGCAAATTTTCTCAGAGAGCATGGCATTTTAAAAAGAGCAAGAAATCCAGAAATCTTGACAGCAAGGAAAGAGCCGAGGAGATAAATTCCAACTCCTGCATTCTCTTATTCTATCAATATCTCAGGTTAATAGTACTAATGTTTTAAAGGTTTACCTGATTGTCCCTGATTATTTCTGGATTTGTTCCCTATTTCTGTTTGACCCTGATTTGTTATGAACTATGAAATGATCATTTACTTTATTTTGCCTTAGTAGTGTCAAATAGTTCAAATTTGCAGTCTTACATTCTATATTTTAATTACATCAATAGTCTCCTGGATCCCATTATATTTTTTGTGAAAAGTAAGTGCATCACATAAGGTAAATTCTTCTTTAGCTTGTGGTATGCCTGGAGTTTATTTTTTCATACTGCATGTATGTTTTGCCTCCTGTATGCAAGAAAATGTGTTAAATATCTTACTGGGTTCTTCCTATGTGACATGGAGACACAAGGCACATTAGATTTGCTCTCTCTTGTTCTCAATGCCACTACTGAATCTAGGACATCCAGGATTCAGAGGGATTTCTTGGAACTTCAGAGTCTTTAGTGGTTTTGAAGCTGTTATCTTGATTTTGTTTTATTTACATTTTACTGCAGTAGAGTACTGATCGATGAATGACTGACTGCAGACTCAACTCAGAATGCATATCTGAAGATGTCTGCATTGTAGTCACAGACTACATTTTTACATATTCACAGGTATTTTAAGCTTCAGTTACTTGTTTGATTTCATACCTTAATATTCTGTTGTTGTGTTTTTTTTTCTGTTTTAAATATATTCTAGCAAAATGAGTGGTGCCTCTACATAATTTGAAAACTGCTTCACTACTTTCATGCCTGGGTTCATGAATTTACACTGGAAGTGATTTCTGCTTGTTTGTCTGGCATCAGCTTGTTTGAGATACCTGGCCACACAACTTTGATGTTGTTAGTGTTACTATTCTTATAGTTCCAGAACTTTATTTTCAGTTTATTCTAACACACAATTTAATTTGTGCACTCCTCAGACTCATCTGTAATGCTTCTTTGTGCACATTAGACAATTAGTTTACAAAGCATATATCTATGGGCTTTCCAATGTCAAGCCATCTGTCTCAATAGTCTTCAATATGAAACAGAGCATTCCGTCTTTTATTAAAGAAACAGGTAGTAAACCAAATTCTCATGGCTTAATTCCAAAACAGTTTGGATTAGTGTAATACCTCAACTGATGCAAAAAGAAATGTCTCCACTGTTCTCCACTCTGCAAATGCTATCACGGAATGGAGAAGCCTTGTTTGGACTCAAGTGCTCCACACCTAACTAATTCAACAATGTTTATTGTACACATACACAGCCAAACCAGTGGTGAAGGGTTTTGAAATTAGAGGGCTTCTTGGCATGGTGAATGCTCCACCTGTATGTGGATGTGAGTACTGCAGGCAGTAGCAAGTAGCCAATTTGTCTGCAGTGCCTTTTTCCATATTCAGATGAAGCTGTATTGTGGCTAGGCAGTGTTGTTGGGGGGGGGGGGGGTGACAGCTGCTGTAACCTCATGGATGCACAATTTTACTGCAAGCCATTCTGTAACCTCATCAGGGAGGACACTTCATTTCACACAGTTTTTAAAAATAGATGCAATTCCCTAGGAATACAGTGGTCACATACCCACATCCCACTTCTTGGAAATGGTGAATACAGGCATGCTAGCCATGCTGGCCCTGCAGATTGGATAGGCTTTCTGTCTAGGCATAGCAGGTATTGAATTCAGCAGAACCACGTCTCTGGATAATGGCATCCCAGGACCAAGTAGAATTTTAATATTTGGAGTAACAATGACAGAAGAACCACGTCTCTGGATAATGGCATCCCAGGACCAAGTAGAATTTTAATATTTGGAGTAACAATGACAGAATAGCAGAAGCTATGCACTACTTCAGTGTTTTGTTATCCAGCTCACAGTCTTCAGTTCTGTGTTTTAATTCACTGATACAAGACTCAGTAGTTTCTTTGACACCTTGGGCCAAATTCCAAAAAGACTGGGACAAGGAGTAACACACCATACATGCACAAGTTCAACAGACAGGGTTCTGTAAGCCCCCATTCAGTGTAGGCTAATGGGGGCTGCCAGAAATAGAACTTGTCTTACCAAAATAATTTGCCATTCTATATTGGTAAAGCTCACCAATATACAAGGCCAAATCATTGGCAAATCCTATTAAACTGAAATGTCATCTCAGTAAGGAGGACACTTCACCTGTATGTGAAATTAGGTACTGCCGGCAGTAACTATTGTGAAGCCAGACCTTCTTTTTTGTACCTATTTCCACATACAAATGGCATTGTACTGAAAATTTTGGGACTCCAGAGAGGGTTAAGCCTGGGATTGCATGCAGACCTGTGTGTATTTAGTTGCATGTATTATGAGCTGTTCCCCAAGCTCTTTTAGAATGGCATGCAGTACTCTTTTGTTAACAACAGCAGTATTTCCCTAGTGGTCTAGTGTTCCCCAATGTCCTCCCCTCTTCTTGGATGAGGCAAATTCAGGTATGGTGGCTGTGCTGGTATGTTCACTCATCAGTATGCCCATACTTCTGAACTTCCTAATCCAAAAAATGTGGCAACAGATAAAAATAGTGTAGAGAGAAAGGCACAAAAATAGGAATATTTTTTAAAATATTTCTCTAATTAATTTAGAAAGCTGAAGGAATAACAAGTATTGCATTAGCATACATTTTCTTAAGGACATAAAATCTGAAACTCAAATGGCTGTCATTACATAGTGACTTCAGTCCGTCCTCAACAATTTGTCAGAAAAAACACAAATTCTATCGGGAAAAGACCAAAAAATATGAGGTAAAAGTCCAGACATTCTATGAAATTCTTTACAGTTGAATAACATTCTTGTGCTGGGTGACATCATGTCTGTGCAGTTATATCTGTATATCAGACCTGTTACTGCAAGCCAGGTGTGTTCTCTACGTATAATGGAAACAACTAAAGCCTCTGCAGGTATGGCAGCTGCAAGGACTCAAACAGAACCAATATCAAAGGAAAAAATAAGACCAGCAGCTGTAGCATCAAGATAACTTTAATCTGCTGGTAGTACAAACCACATGTCAAACAGATAGAGTGAATGCACACACAAACCGGTTTCGGCAAATGATTACAGTGCCTTCCTCAGTGTGGACACAGCGTAGTTTGTACTACCAACAGATTAAAGTTATCTTGATGCTACAGCTGCCAGTCTTATTTTTTCCTCTACGTATAATACCAAGTCTGATATACAGATGGAGCTGCTGTGCCAGTGGACTTCATGGCCTCAAATAAGTTTGGGGCTATACAATGAGATCTGTTAAAGTACACTGTCACAATTTCCATAGTAAATTAAAAAAAAAAAACCTTTGTGATGATAGTAAATTCCTTACTTTATACAATATTAATTTCCACAGTGTTTGACAGAAAAAGTGTATTATTTTTGCAATGTCAATGCTTTGCTTTGGCAATGGTGCAAGAGGTAGTATACTTGCCTTCAATACACTAATTAGTGGGTTCTATTCCTATGACAGGAAAATGGATTACTTGCAGTGCAGCATGGGGGGTGGGGTGGAATCTGCACTCCTGAGGTTATCATGCTTTGGATAACACATTAAACTGAGGTCCCATCTGCTTGAGTTGGTTGTACCTCAGGTGGATGTAAAAGATCCCACAGAACCTATCAAAAAACTAGGGAAAGTTTCTTAATGCCCTGGTCAAATTTCCCATGGTATCAATACCAACTTAGGTCTCTCCTGAGAACAGGCTACTAGTCTGGTTGGACTAACCCAGTCAACAAAGTATCTAATAAGGATGGGCCCTCGCACTGTTTCGTGAAGCTGAAAATAAATTCCTGAAGTGACATCATGTAAGAATGATTCCATAATGCCACATGACCTAAATTCTGTATAAGCTATTATATGTCTATTCTAAGTGCAGAGTCTTATATCCCATTATAACACTAGGTTGGTTTGCATAATGTTTATGGAATTGTGCAGAATGTGCTGAGTTCTGTGTAAAAATTGTGGATAACCAAGTAATATGCAAATATGACCTCAGTGCAAAGCAGATATAACCACAACAGTTGCACAATCTCAAGGAGTTACCTTAAATCTGCATGCCAAGAAAAGTCATGTATAAGGTGAGCTATATATGTGCATTACCAATGTTCATCTATGGAAATTATATAAGCTCAATGCAACATACTGAAAATTATTGAAGAAATAGAAATGTGAAGCAATCTAGAAAGTGACAAACATCCACAAACAATTATGGATATCATCATAATTTGTAGATGGACATATTTAAATACACTCATCACAATTTGCAGAATCCAATGAAATCTGCAAAAGTTCTAATAAAAAAAAAAAAAAATTAAGTAAGGTGAATGGCAATCACGGCCCCTTTCACCATAGCTAACAGTAGCTGACAGTGGGTGTGGGACAAATGTGGGGAACACCGGTAATGCACACAAACAAGGAAATAGGGTGATAGAAAACAGATGTGGGGTGAGAATGAAGAAGAGAGACACACAAGAGGTATGACAGAATAAGAAGGGCAGAAGGAGAGACTGAGGGGCATGACCATTTTCTTGAGGGAATAGGCAACATTTTTTTGTTTTTGCAGAATATAAGGAATTAAAAAGAAAACAGAAAGAGAAGAAGGACAAAAGAGCAGGTATAAACATATAACAAATCTCACAATACATGACAGACAAAGGTTGGAAATACACATAAAAGAGAGGTAAAGTATACAGATAGCATGCATGCGGACTACAACATGGCTGAAGGAAAATTGACAAACAGGGTAGGGATGCATACCAGCCATGGTGTAATGCAAAAATACATATGTACCAATGCAGAAATTATTGCTGCAATGTTGCAAAGTGTGTGACAATCATACCAGAATGGGTATGACCAATTGTAGGTATGTGTTGGAGAACACTAAATTTGAAGCACAACCATTGTGGTACGCATTGGATATTGAATACAATCATCCAGTAGGCTGTCAGCAGTACAAGTGTAAGCCAAATAACAGCAAGGATGTGCAAATGCAGGGGAGGACTAGAACCTGCAACTCTACATGTGAAAGGCAAACAACCAAATGTAGTACCAAACAGCAGTACTACAGCAAAGCATTAATGTGGCATGTACACAACACAAACACAGGTGAAATGGGATCCATATTGTTAAAGACATATACCAGAGGCAACACAGAAGGGCTGTCAGGTAGACAATTATCTGTGTGTGACATACAATGGAATAACATGATCCAATCAGAAAGACATTTCTGCACACAGATACACCAATGACATGAAATATCAAGTAAATGGTGATACATGTATGAGTAATGATGGTTAAGGGATGCCAGTCCATGCATAGGCAGAAAACATACCAATCCTTGGTTAATGCTCATCATATAAGTACAACATGATTGTGATGGAATCATTGCATGCAAATGGCTTGCATGTGTATTATACCCGAGATGGTGGCACAAGGTAATATTGTACCAATACACCTACACACCAATGTTGGTAAAGTAGAGGAAGGTAAACATACACGTAACATATGTCAAGCATATGTGCAACATGCAGGCCAAAGTTATAAGGGGGAGGGATATGGGCAACACAGGTCCACATCTGTGAGAAAGTGCAGCAAAAGAAAGTAGGCACAGAATAAAGCAGGACATCCCTGTCTGAGAAAACACTTAAGCTACGTCACTGCAAATGTCCACAACTCAGGATGTACTGCACGTCCTTCAAGGCAAATTAAAGCAAATAGCCAGCATATGGCACAGCAGATGATGGCTATACCATGCAAACTTAATATAGCGGGTGGCACAATCAATATTTGTCATACAAATAGCATCATACATGTTTAGGACTGATCAAAGGACAGTCTTGTGCACAAAAGTACAACAAAGAAAAATGGAATAAGGGCATGTAACCAGCCACATTTTACAAGTGCTGTTATGTGTTGATCACAGTATGGTCACACCCATGTATGTCCATAGATAAGTTCATATGGACTACAAATGCATACATACAGATATGCCTGGAAACCTGTGTATGGATGTTATACTATAAGCTATTATCAAGAAGACCAGCTACACGGACAAAGGAGAGTCATGAACGATGCTAAAGAAAGCATAATCTTCGTATATTCACTAATGGATCAGTGAATGTCAACGCAGTATGGGAAGGACTCATGCTCATATATAACAGTCACAGTAATGTAATACAATATGGCACAATATCTGCCAGTACATGGCACACACAAGGCCAGTGTGTCAGTGTGACAGCGGGACTCAACAATGTTACATAAAATCAGATAAGCAAGGACCTGGCAAGTTGTTGAACAGACATAAGGCAATAACAACTAATCCAGAAATGGGTGTAATTCAAACACATGGATAACGTGCAAACATACTGAACCCATCTCACTGTGTTATGTGAGAACAATGGGAATAATGTAATTTAGGAGTTGCTGTCATCCTACCTAAGTATATACTAGAACAACACAAGCAGAACAACTGTGTCTAACTTGCATTATGCTAACTGCAACAGTCATATCTGTCACATATAGGGCCAGAGTGTATTGCATATAGCAATATTATGCTGCACTGCATACAAAGGAGTACTCACACACACACACACACACACACACACACACACACACACACACACACACACACACACCTGTGCGCAGACACGCACACATACAATAAAGGAGTAGCACCTCTTCCCATATGGAACAATGTATGCAGTAATTATAGCATGATCATGTAAATCAATCTGGTTACTGCATGTGTAATTTGATAATGTGCGTTATTCAGCAGCAGCAACATAACACCACATATGACACAATATGTGCAGTGTACATTATGATGTGTGTTAAAACAGCATGAAAACAGTATGTGATGCCTGCATAATTATGCCTATACAATAAATCACTTTATATGAAATACACCATAGTGGCAGCATTACATAAGTGGATCATACAAGCAATGCTTACAGTTCTAAGGGGCTACCTTGGTGAGAAACATCACAAAATATTTGTCTACTGATTTCCTGGAAGGAGTTGTGCATGGCCCACTCCATGTTCTGAAAGAAGTTACCCATCAACATCAGGTCCCTCATTCGCATCTGAAAGATGTCCACCATTGCTTCCCAAAGTTTCTCTTAAAAATCATCTCCCTGTTATAGTGGTGGACATCTGCTATGATGAGCAGTAGGGAAAATGGCACTTGCAGGTCCACGTCTGCTGTAGTCATCATCATCCTCACTAAGGTCATCATTCTGGTCCCCAGAGTCAGAGTTGTCTGGCAGTGGTCTGGCACGTCATCATTTTTGGCATATGATAGCAGGGCCATCATGGATGACCTTATGTGTCTGTAATACCATATGAGATGAAAGGCATAAATCCAATCCATAACAACATACAAAATGGTAACATACATCACTGTCATGTGCAAAACAGGTGTGTAATAAAACACAATCAGATGCACACTTACATAATGGTAAAGACAGTATATGATATGCAATTAATATCATCAGACTGTATGAGACAGGACAAGTTTGTTCAAGGTATATCACAGTGTAGTGGATTTGTCATTACAACTTAATTGTCAAAAGATATTGGCCATAAGGTTAATTTACACATTGTATAAACAAAAACACAAACTTGTGATAATAGCAAGTATACTGTCATGATCATGTAACATTCCCAGTATCCTAATACCTACATACTGATGATATGAGCAAAGGCTATGTGTGGGCCCATGTGCCCATTATACAATGCCAGTATGTTAATCCTGTGCATTATATGACATGCAATACCCATTTTATCAGAAAGATGTTCCCTCAGATTCACAAATCCTCCGTGTAAGACTTAATATGTCTTACTCGGAGGCTGCAGTTGAACAGTATGATGTCAGTGTGCCGTGAATATTCATGAGGGCATGCTGACCCAACCGTAACTCTTACACGGACCGAGTATGAAAGCAGGGGGGCGTGTCCGACTGCCGCGCAGTCTAAATGTCCATGCCCCTGCAAGTGTAGTAAAAGCAAAATGTCAACACACAAGAGCGAGTTTGCTCAAATGTACTTGCACCCAACACCACACTCCCTGACACTGTAAACCTCCATCACAGTTATAAAAAGTAAAATATTAATTTTTTTTTTTTTAAATCCACGATATAGCTGCCCGTATTTGCTTGTGTGTGCGCGGGTGTGCCCATTGCTTAGCTATAGTTAGCAATTCCGACATGGAAGAGCATAAGAAAGAATGTTTATGCAAATCACACCAAATTGGGATGGCGTGATGGTAGAGTGTATGCACAAAGAGGAGGCATTCATGGTTCGAGTCCCACCACTCACCTTCTAATTTATGTTTAAATCAGTATTTGAAATAATACCAGGCATATATGATTAAAATTTTATTAAAAGCAGTGAAATGGCCAATGTATGAGTGAACAATATATATATTTTAAAGGATCCAGATATATAATAGCCTGCTGTTAAGCAGCGCTTTACCCAGCTAAACAGAGGTGCCCATAGTTTAATAGCACTCTACCCAGCTAAACAGAGGTGCCCATAGTTTAATAGTGCTTTACTCAGCTAAACAGAGGTGCCCATAGTTTAATAGCACTTTACCCAGCTAAACAGAGGTGCCCATAGTTTAATAGCACTTTACCCAGCTAAACAGAGGTGCCCATAGTTTTATAGCGCTTTACCCAGCACAATGTGTTTGCGCGGACAGGTGCCCCATGCCAACCTGGGCACCGTGCTGCGTGGAGACGTGAGAGCTTAAATGAAGCTAATGCTTATCCCAGCTTGTTGCTAGACTAGCTATAAAATAAAAGAGAGAATGACATAAGCAAAACCCAGACCCTGTGCATTCAAAATCAAAGCACAGACCCAAGCAGCCAGCCAGCCTTAGAGACTTAGGACACCCATGACTATTATACTTAGAGATTATAGATTTAACCAGGTCTGCAGTCAGTGCAGTCTCTGCAGTCAAAAACCAAAACACAAAAAAAGTAAACAAAAAAGTGTTAAGCCACCCATCAGCAGGCAGGAATACCATATAACTTTGATTGTGGTATTTGCAGTCAGGATGGCAGGCGTCGGAGAGGGTAGTCACTTAAGAGCGCAAAGGTGGGGCATTGAGGAGTCCAAATATATGGCTTGGCTCCTAGTCCACCAAATAAGCCTAGAATAAAGCTTCTGTTAGTATTCTAAGATCTGATAAGTGATACAGCCTGAAAAAGGGTATTGTAATCCATTAATAAAGAGTAAACAAGTCTCAAATAGAGTTTCCACCTGTATTGTAATATCAGATAACTGCTTCAGCCTGAAAATGAGTGTTCTAATCCATCAATAAAGGACAGACAAGCCATGAATGCATCCTTGTATATACTGTCATATGAAATAAGTGAGTCAGCTGGAAAGGATTGTTGTAACCCAGTAATAAATGTTAATAAAGCCTGGAATTAAGTACCATCCTGAAATGTAAATGTAAAATAAGTGAGAGAGTGTGAGAAAGAGTTTGAAGCTACCAAAAAAGGTGTAAGAAGTCTGGAATAAAGGTATACTGCATGCAGTACATAATGAAATGAATGAGACAGCAACAACCAAAGAGTGAAATGTTTTTAATAAAATACAATACCTGGACTGTGTCCGTCCCACATTTTGGATATGTTGTTGTACCCTTGCATTATGGAGATAGTATGGTTGTATGAAATGCTGAACATCCACAGTTGTCTAGGCCCATATAAACTGGCTAATGGGAATGCCAGTATCTCAGAAGAATATTTATAGTCCTCAACTGTTTCATGTATAGTATGTACATGAGCAGCTTGTGCTTGTGATCCCACAAATGTCAGTGTGTTGCTAGAACTGTGCGTAACTGTTCAAATGTAGCAAGATGAATACAAATGGAATGTATATTAATGTAGCAGTAACATCTCCATCACCAACATTTCTAAGGTTACATACAGGGAACTGTACTAATACATGTGGATATATCTGCATCTAGTAGGAATGTACAGTATAATGATAGGTATTTTAAGTTGTTAATGTAATATTATACCCCCCTATGTTATGTTCACAAATGATGCCATTCCACACCAAACTGGGTATGTGTATTCACAATTAATTCCTATGGACATTTGTCCTGTTAGTTTATACATATCTGCATGTACGTTGATGCATGTGCCCTGTTCACATATCCAAACCTGATGGCCTGTTGCCACCAATCAACCCTGCATGCTGTTGGAATGTCCACTGTTGTTCTAAATATGCATGTGTTATGCTTGCTGTTCAACATTTGGAATTCATGTGTGTTTGGTTAATGGGAATACTAATGCATGCTGTTACAACTAATTTGGAATGGTGTTGTTTGTTACTAACCTAAAATGCCATTAAATACTGCTAAACATAGGACAACTGGGAAGGCGGGTCCCAGCGGACCCACCTCTCCCACCTCAGCTGGCAATTCCACCTGACACCAGTGTCCAGCCCGGGACATCCTCCTCCGGTGGCCCTGTGCCACCTTCGGGTGGAAGCACTGCAGGGGATGGGGCTCGCTCCCCCTCTGCAAGCGTGGCCGGAGGAGAGCCTCCACTCACCCTCCAAAGGGTCCGGTCTGTGGTGCATAGTGAGATCAGGCATTCCGTGACTGATCCCCTACGCCAGCTTGCGGTGAGAGTGGTGCAACTCACGGGTGTGCCTGCCCCTCCTATCCAGCCCACAGCACAGACTCAGTCTGGCCTGTGAAGGCGCAGTAGTAACTGCCCATGGGTGGGGATCTCAGTTCCACTGTTGCCATCTGTGGGCTCACGGGCTTGCGATATCCAAACATCCATCCCTGTCAATTGTGTTTACCCACCACATGTGTCATCCTCCACCCCTCTATGCGTCTTGTTTGTCTTGTCTGTTAACCTCCCCAACCCACCTCCCCCAATATTCCTACTTCCTTTACCTCACATTCCACACTTATCTGAAAAAAAAAGGGCAATCTGTACCCGCAAAAAAATTATGCCCCATATATAGCTGCCCATTTCGCACACATGTCTGCTGGACATGTAAACTGATAATTACAATTGGCTGTACAACATACTTTGTTGTCCTCACCCCTCTATCAGGAGTGGAAGGTTTCAAATCTTATTCTAAATTTCTAACATATGCACAGCTGTTGCTGGTAAAGTATTTGGCAGCTATGGGCCTTCCCTACATCCTTCCTGCACATCCTGAGCTTATTTTCCTACTGTCCTACTCTCTTTGTGCCCCCTTTTTCACCACTTTCCTATTTCCCCATTTTCTTTTCTTTAAAAGAAAATAGAGCGGGTGTTAGCTGGAGTAAGCACTTTTAAGCAGTAGTCAGCGGGTGTGCGCTTGTGTGCGCTTAGCTAAGCGTAGATAAGCATAGCTAAGTGTCACACAAACTCGCGCAAACCCGCTTACAACTGTTTAAAAGTGCCTTAGTCACTCTGTATGACAAGGCCTGTAGTCTGCTCATCAGCAAAATAAAATACCCCTGTCAGTTTTGAACCCTGGACACACTAGACTGCATGAATTACCACTGAGCCACAGCAGATATACAATAACTTGGTGCTGTAATAAATATATCATGCATTACTATGAGGGAATGTAAAGGGAAAATAGGAATGCCATAACACAAATCTTGTTCTGTGGGTCTTTACCAGCAGGTTATGTGGAATGCTATGATATGACCATTTTGATTTGATATAAGGATTTAAGCAGTGCTTTACCCAACTAAATCCAGTTGCCCAGAGTTTAGCAGCGCTTTACCCAGCTAAATACAGTTGCCCAGAGTTTGGCAGCACTTTACCCAGCTAAATACAGTTGTCCAGAGTTTAGCAGTGTTTTACCCAGCTAAATACAGTTGCCCAGAGTTTAGCAGTGCTCTACCCAGCTAAATAAAGTTGCACAGAGTTTGGCAGCACTTTACGTGAGTGCGTGAGTGTGAGCTTGTGTGCGCTTAGCTAAGCATTGCACAAACCCACGCAAACCCACTTACAACTGCTTAAAAGTACCTTAGTCACTCTGTATGACAAGGACCTTGTACTGCTCAGCAGCAAAATAAAATATCCTTGTCAGTCTCAAACCCCACACCTTGGACTCACCAGTCTGCATGACATATCACTACGCCACAGCAGATATACAATAACTTGGTGCTGCAAGAAATATAACATGCATTAAAAGGAGTGAATGTAAAGGGAAAATAGGAAAGCCAGAGCAATACATTTTAAGACAGAAATATAACATGCATTACAAGGAGTGAATTTAAAGGGGAATAGGAAAGCAAGAGCATTACATTGCAAGAACGAAATGTAACATGCATTAAAAGGAGTGAATGTAAAGGGAAAATAGGAAAGCCAGAGCAATACATTGCAATAACCACTGTTGTATGCTAGTTAATTCCAAAAGAAAGTACATACTCCCATGTATCCAGTGTTAGCATTAGGAGGTGTGAATAAACTGACACACTGAGAAGAGTGTACTGGAAGACGCAACAGTCAGGTTTCAGTACAACATGCATTTCACTGGCTACAACCCAGCTTCAGATATGAGACATATACCAACCTTCTGACTCACACAACAGTGTCCACAGCAAACAAGCATGGTCCCCACCTTGTAAAACTGAAAGGCCTATGCCTACCTAACCTATCATTTTATAGCAGTGTCCTGAAATCACAGTGAGAACTGCAATTAGCACACAGCAGGCTGCATGCAATTACTAAATAGTGGGCACCAACTGGTGCAAAGGCCATCACATGCACATGTGCAGATACCTACAAAAGCAGCCTGTACTTGCTGTCCACACATGCAATAATATCATTGCAGCATATGGAGAGAGAGAGAGAGTGAGTGAGCGAGAGAGACAGACAGACAGACAGACAAACAAACAAACAAACAAACAAACAGACAGAGGCATTTGGAGACACCAAAAATATATATATATTTAAAAAGAAAAATAAACGTCAACAGGTACAACAGACAGAGGTAAGAAATACAAAGGTAAGGTATGTAACAGATATGTATTTGTTGGCATCTGAATGATGTGTCTGAAGGGTACTGTACATTCTGTGAATGGTCCATATGTGGGCGCAGTCCGTATCTATATGTAAATGCAGATGTGCATAGGGCAAGGGACATACTGCAACTGTTAGTGAAGGCTGGACATATATATGTAGTTGAAGGTTGCTATGTGCATATATCTATGTAGGTTGTAGTGTGTGGCACTGAAAACAGCAAGCAGTACAGGTATATGTCATGTGATGGTTAAATGCTGTGGGACTGAGCCAGTGAGGCCTGCTACAGCTATACGGCCTGAGGATAGCAAAATGCATTCTGCACAACACTGTGCAATATTATTACATAATTGTATGTCTCACAACTGTTTAATGGTTGATATTCCCAACATGAAAGATGGCCAGTATATGTGCGATATGTGCATGTACCTGTATATATGTATATGTATATATATATATATATATATATATATATATATATATAGAGAGAGAGAGAGAGTGAGATATATACGTATATACAATACTGTAGCACCAATCTACTATCTACTCTCTCAATTCATTTCTATGTTCCTCCTATATGATTTTAGCTGACGTTCAGTTGACTGTAAGTATGTAAATATTGTACATATGTAATAAAAAAAAATATTCTTCTTTGTAGACTCTGCACGTCAGAGATTATTGACTACTTTGGACATTGTGTATTATGTAACCTGATTGTACTGCCTACTACTGCATCTAGCATTTCTTAACTGTTTTGACTTTTTATTATCATCTATCACTGTATGCAACCTTGATTGTACTGCCTCTGGAGCTTTTCCCCCTCGGCCTCCACTGAAAATGGGTACTTCTTGGCCCAGTGGACTTCCCCGGTAATCAAACTGAAAATAAATAAATAAATAAATATATATATAAATATATATATATATATATATATATATATATATATATATATAGATAAATATAGACAGATATCTACATATATATATATATATATATATATATATATATATATGTACATATATAGATAGACAGATAGATAGATATACAGATATATAGATATATGTAGATATATTGATATATACATATAAAGATATACATAGAGATATATAGATATATACAGATATATATGGATATATCCGGATATATATAGGTATATGTATATATATATATATATATATATATATATAGAGAGAGAGAGAGAGAGAGAGAGACATATATAGATATGTATATATATATATATATATGTGTGTATATATATATTTATATATATATATATATATATATATATATATATATATATATATATATATATATATATATATATATATATAGAGAGAGAGAGAGATAGTGAGAGAGGGAGACATGGGGTCAGACGTACTGCAACAGTTGCCTGGTGACCAATGCATCGACTGAACACCAGTGTTGATACTGCAGTACCATACCCCATTCCAAAACACTTTTCCCACTAACTACCAGATAGGTGGTTACCTGCCTAACACTGAAGGTGTCAGAAGGGAACATGGGACACGGTGTACAGTAGCCTCCCCTCTGATATTCACAGTTCCACACTAGTCTTGTAATCCCTCTACATGGTACATGTCATCACAAAAGATGTGTCATCTAGGGAAATATAGGTCAGTGTACCCCCTACTCCTCACAATGCCCCATGTGGTATGTACCTCACATGACAACCACAGCAAGTGGAAAGGCCACAGCCATACCTAACAAAGAGTGACACTGCCCCAAACACATGCCCTATGCAGAGTGACTCACAAAACCACAGCTAGAGTGCACTGCATACGTCCTACACAGAGGTTACCACTGCCGGACATACAGAGGTATGTCACATCCATAGCAGTCGGCCAACCACCATGACAACACCTCACAATTCTTCCGGGCTGCATGACCTAGGGCCCTAATCCTTGTCAATGCACTAAACAGCACATGCTGGAGGTACAGGTTCCTATACACAAATAT
The DNA here is from genome assembly GCF_019279795.1 of Protopterus annectens. Taxonomy (NCBI): domain Eukaryota; kingdom Metazoa; phylum Chordata; order Ceratodontiformes; family Protopteridae; genus Protopterus; species Protopterus annectens. Next base: position 1,521,809,778 of record NC_056733.1, read on the forward strand.
GCCATACTCTGGACTAAACTACCCAGCATTAATAAACAAGGCTCCTCATTAGTAGATGTCATACATACCCCTGATGAATGTTATGGAGATAGGTAATATGCCCTGGGAGTCACCTCTGTGTATCCGTTTGATAGGAGCAAGTGCAATCACATTACATGTGTGTCAAATGGCAGGGTAGCATATGGCTAGGCTGCTGTAGGCCCCAGGCCAATAGCGTAGTACCTACTTATGAGAGAATGCACACACACATGTAGTCAGTGCAATACCAGCTATGTGAGGTGGAATGAGTGTGATACTGACTGTGTGCAAGGTCTGTAAAGGTGTGATAGCTTAGCATGAGGTTGTGTGTGTCATGGTAGTTTGTGTTCTAGGTGTGAGGGCAGAGAAAGATGTGTCAGTTATTGGGATGCAGACATAGTAGGATGGCATATGTTGTGATGTAGTACCTTGTGTACGACTGTGGTGTCCCATTGTAGGCTGTAGCAATACATGTATGCTCAGTAAGTGGTACTGCTGGTGAATCCAGGTCACATATGAACTGTTGTACTACCTGAAGCTGTAGGCCAAAACACCACAGTATGGTGTATGTTCACATTCCCTGGTATCACTGTCTTGTGTGTTTCTTGTAGTCTGCACAGATTACATTCCTCAGGCATAGGTATCTGTAAGTAGGGGCACACAGTACTATAAGGTACACAGGTAATGCTCATCTGTGTTGGCATACATTTGTGTGTTGTATGTATGTATACTGTGTGTATAATGATGCCTGTACCATGGCTGCAATCACATGTGTGTTACAGGGTATTTGTGTGTACCTAGCAACATGTATACTCTGTTACAGCAGTATGCCAGCTATATTAACAACCGTGCACATATGTTAGGTAGGGGCATGGCATCAAAGACTAGAGTGGTTTACTGTTAATACTGTAACTGTACATTACATTCATTGCATTGGATGACGATATGTGTCATGCATTAGCTTGCTATATACCCCCAGTGTGAGGTTGTACATTGTATCCAATACAGTGTGCCGAGTACTGGTGTATACTGGTTTGTTGTATGGAGTGTGGCAGCCACTGTCAGGCAGTTGTGGGCTGAGCACTGATATGTGGTATTGAACGTGTGAATCCTCTGATAGACAGACAGATGCTATATCTGGCAGTTAAGTGATATCTGTACTTCATAATGTTAAGTGTGTCACATGACTTGCTCACACATATTGTTTAATTGTCTTCTAGAGTTATGGCTCATCAACGCAATTCTGCGTATACAGCTGCAGAGGAGGAGGAGGTCATACAGGCCATCCTGTATCAGCACTATACCCTGCTTTTTTCCAGGGCAAGCCAGCACCAGCATGAGGGTACTGCACTGTGGCAAGATCTTGTTCATCGGGTAAATGACATAGGCATGCATAACCAGACATATGAGCAGGTGCACCATCACTGCAGTGATTTAATCAGACATGTCCGGTGGTGTGCATCTGATATCCATAGGCAACAGCTTGCCACAGGTGGTGGGGCGTCCATACATCCCCCCCATCACCAGAGTGGAGGAGCTGCTCCTAAGTGTGTTGGCTCCTGGCCTACAGCAGCAGCAACATCATGCATGTATCATCATGGAGGCTGGAGCTACCCAGCAGGACAACATGGAGCGTGCAGGTAATATGCCCTAGCTGTAGACTACCGTTACCTGTATTGTTAGAATATGCTTATGTGAGATGTGTACTGTGTGTTTAGCAGTTGTGCTGCCTCTCATGTGCAATACTGATATTCGGAATAGTATCTCCACACCTGTGACTGTTGACTGTTGTTCCACTGTAGATTAGCGCACTCACTCACGGTAGCAATGCCACAGTTGTGGCCACTGATAAACTGTGTCATATTCTTGTAGGTCCCTCTGGTGTGACAGCAGGGCAGACGGTACATGCTGGTGAGTGTGTTAACACTTTAATATTGGTAATGAAATGTGCATGTCATAGGTGAGGTGTAGGCCATGTACACGTAACACACCTACGCATAATGCATGCTGTCCATGACATTAATCATAGTCAGTAGCTGCCTCAATCACATACACTGCACAGTGCAGCAGACACAAGTGTGGCAACACTGTACTGCATCTTAGATATGCATAATTGCTACAGCTGTACACAACAGAACATGTTTATCATACGCAGTACACGAAAACATGCTACATTTCCCATCACACCCGATGTAAGGTCACACGTCAGTATCCCACATGTCTTGCACACACACATGCTGTACCTCAGGGGTAGAGTCCTATCATGGGTGTGTGCAACACTCTGTAACACATAACACAGTCATGTTAGGCAATGATCCCTATTGGTCACCTCACACACTCATGTACAAGGTGTCTGTGTAATTGTGAACGTAGCCACGGCACTGCAGTTCAGGTACAGCATGGTAGGCAGTGGTCTTGCACACATTAGTAGCTGTGAGTGACCACAGGATGCATGTTGATGATGGCACAGGGTACTACATCCCATCCAGTTACAGTGACCACAGTACTACTCATAGCAGTCATTGCTTTGCACCTCAATGTTGTGCGTGTGCAAACATATGCACCTATACACAATATGCATAGCATATTGTGTGTGTGCTTACATATGCCAGTATACACAATATGCACAGCAGTCGCCATCCAAAGTGTCACATATATGTCCTGGAATGCTAGTGGGTGTATAGGTCACTTGACACACATTGGGTATGTATGGTGTTTAATGTTGCAGTCGTGTAGCATGACATGTCATGTGTGGCACTGACATATCTGCAATATGTCCCACACTCACCATAACCACTGTACACTGGCCATGTAGAGCATTGGAATACCTTCATGTCAACATGCAGCAATCATCCCGTGTGTGTACATAGCATGCATGTGCTACACCCGTTACCACTATTATCTGCTTTGGACAAAGACACTGTACTCAGACATTGATATCTATGTGTCACACAGATAACACATGCAGCCATGGCATGTATACTTGTGAGTGATGGTGCACAGGGCATTGCAGAGCTGATAATACCTGCACAGCAATGTTGTGTCCATGTACAAATTGTGTTCCAGGGAGTAGCTAATCACTGAACAATGACACAGTTGCAACAAAGCCATGTATACTGTCATTACATTGAGGCATCTACACTTGCACTGTATGGTCTTGTGCAACACATATTCTGCATGCTGACACATGTGTGGTGACTGTTTACCTTGTGATACTGACACCCACCTTCACCCATTATAGAGTATGTGTTGGATTGCTGGTGTGTGTGTGTATGTGCTGTAGTGAGGAGTGTATTACTGTTCATGTGTGCATGTGTGCATGTGTTCATGTGTGCATGTGTTCATGTGTTCATGTGTGCATTTGTGCATGTGTGTATGTGTTCATGTGCTCATGTGTGCATGTGTGCATGTGTGCATGTGCAGACCGTAAAGTGTGTTTCCTGCCTTCTTCTCACAGGTGCTGAGTTAGGGCTGGCCGAATGCAGCAGGGAACCTGAAACCACTACCATGAATAGTGCTGATGATGAGACATGTATTTTGACACAGGGAGGTTTGTCAGGGTCTGTCGTTAGTCCACCAATCGACAGTACACAGCGTTCAACCCCATCTATGTGCACACTCATACTGCCAATACACCCCTCACCACCAATGGCCATAAGCGAGGGACAGCATACAGTTGGCACTGACCAGGAGAGTGTGGTACCAATGGCACTTGCATCCACTCACAGCAGCCATAGCCGTATTCCTGGAATTATACCACATAGGCGGAGGTCCAGGGGTTCTCGGGGGAGCACCGCTGATCGTATTGCCCCTGGCAGGCGTGCCCTCACTGGTCTTACGACATCCAGTATGTTCCAGGCTGTAATGCAGGTTCAGGCACATATGGAACAGTACACCAGGCAGGGACTTAGGGCACAGAGGGCACATTACACCGCTATCAATGACAGCATCCGTGACCTTGCTGGTGCCATCCGGACTTACACCGAGGTCATTGATAGACGTTGGGGGGAGACATTAGATGCCCTCCACAATATGTCATCCATGAGCCAGGACCATGCGGGACGGTTGCAATGTCGACGCGGATGCATGCCAGCAACAGCAATAGCTGGCAGTGGTCACGGATGGCCCCTATTCACAGCCACTGCCGTAGTGGCAGTACCAGCCCCAGCAATGCTGGGGCTGGCCTGTCCATTGACCGTCCCAGTAGACCACGTGCACATGGCTCTGGCCATTCCCAGCAGGGACATGGGTCCAGTCGTCCCACCTCTGCCTCTGAGGACAGTACCCAGTCATTGTTGGTACCCGATACTTTCCGTAGCACCCCTGCCAGGCACAGGTACTGTGTCCATGGCCAGAGACAGTAATCTGTACAGCCTAGCAGGTACAGTCTGTGGCTGTCCCACAAACTACTGTATATGGCAGCCACATGGTGGAGCTGTGTGCATGCAGACGCACACACATTAACCAAACAACTAGGGCTCACACCTACACACACACATTACATCAACATTGGCCCATGTTGTACTGTTGTCCCCCCCCCACACACACACACACACACACACACACACACACACACACATACACACACACACACACACACACACACACACACACACACACACAGACATGTTGATTTGATGGGTCAATGTCAGGCTCTGGCAAACAACAAAATGCCCTGTGCATATGATGATACTTGTGTCACCTCCTGTCATCTGTAACATTGATGGAGGAACAGGCTAACATGGTGCTGATGCACAGGGTGACACTACAGCAGTGTAGCAATATTAGCAAGTTGTTAACAGGAAAGTGTAATGACATCCTTGCAGGTATATCTCAGCAGACATTATTCATCAAAGCTCTGATTGTCAATGTAGCATTGTTTACACCACTGTTAGGTCTGACTATGTATTTTCCACCCATGTGCCACATGGCTGATGTGTAATGTGTTGCCAGCATGTGTTAGTGAGTGGACAGTATGTGTGCAGTACAGATTAGCAAGTGTACATCTGTGAACATGGTGGGTGCACACTTCTGTATGTACGTGCATAGTGGACACATGGAATATGTGGCATACCCTGTTGTACACATTGTTAACATGTCACAGTATCTTTCAATGGCCAGTATGCATTCTACTACAGTTATGTACTAACATGGGTAGACATGTGTGTATGACATGGGTAGACACCATGCTGTGGGTGATACTGTTAGTATCTGTCGATGATTTGCGGTCTGGTAGTATACATAACCTCAGCAGCATGACTATAAGCAATCATTGGATGATGTCCTGACAAATGACACACAGTCGTAGGGAACTCAGTAACAGTTGTGTCCTTCCGGTGCTACACTATAACACTAACCAGTGGTAATGACCGCCACCCATTCCTGTGTCCACACCTGTTTGGCATATAGCCCCCTTAGGTACATGCAAACACACTAGGGATGTGTCCATCCAAATCTGGTAGTGCATGCAGTGGCCTACAATCCATTCCCTGGATGGGACACATATCCTACACAAGGGTATCATACAGACAGATGCCTGTCATGTGATACATGCTGTATAACAGTAAGCCGACTATGGCATACTCATCCACATGTACTATACTTACTATCCCGTCAGTACCACATAGATGGTAGCCCTCAACATGTATGTCGGGTACCAATGTGTACATACAGCCTCATGTTATGTCATGCGTCCCTTGGTATCCACATATCCATAGGTATTGTGGAGTCCCAAGGTGTGTCACATGAGACATTGGAGGCCTGGATGCATATCCACAAGGCAGTTGTACACCTATAAAGACTGTCCATTATTGGCAGTCTTTGTGTATGAACATGCCTGACATATACCCCAGGCATATACCCTCACTCACACTACTGTAAAGTAACTGTCATGGGTGTGTGTGGCACAGATGACCTTGGCCAAGGATCACAACAGTGGATGGGCCTGTCACATACATACATATGTGACCTACAATCTGAGAAGCTGTGGCACAACCTGTCAATGGCAACAAATGTATTCATGTAGTATGCAGGCTTCACACCTATGTACTGATTAAGGGAACATGTACACATATATATTTGCAATGCATATACTTGATGTGTGCAATGCACTTACTGTTGTAATCATAATATGCCATAACATAATAAAAGCAAGACCTACACTGCATTGACCAAGAGTGACACACTCACAGTCAGCACTTGCAGGATTCAAACCCCTACCTAACTATGTTATGATACTAGAAAGAGACGAATCAGTGCTTCGCGCTATTTGCTTAACTGGGTAGTTTCTCTTCTCTGTCTGCATTTCTAGGGTGGTGACATCCTTTCAAGGAGAATTGCACACACATCCCACACACCCCCACACACATACACACACACAGTCAGCATTTGCAGGATTCAAACCCCTACCTTACTAGGTTATGATACTAGAGAGAGAGAGAGAGATGCATTAGCACAGCGCGCTATTTGCTTTACTGGGTGGTTTCCCTTCTCCGTCTGTATTTCTTGGGTGGTGACATCATCAGTCGTTCCAAAGAGGAATGTGCATCTTTAGTGTGTTTTCCCAGTCTTCAAAAAGGCCACTCCTTCCAAGGTGAATTGCACACACATACACACACCCCCCACACACAGACACAGTCAGCATTTGCAGGATTCAAACCCCTACCTAACTAGATTATGATACTAGAGAAAGAGACGCATTAGCGCAGCATGCTATTTGCTTTACTGGGTGGTTTCCCTTATATGTCTGTATTTCTAGGGTGGTGACATCATCAGACTGGACATGGTAATGTGTGTACACTTTGTTTTATGCCATTCCAGGAGTGGTTCATGTGGGTCGTCAGGTGTCAACAGCTGGAACAGGAACTCATAATCCTTACCTTGTGTGATCTATCTGTGGACACATTGACATTCCTTCATAATGTCAACACATATTTATGCACAGCTTGTTGGTTTTGTGGGTACTACATGTGTCTGGGATGTTGATAAAGGGCTATTCAAAGTGTATGTGAGACATGTGTAGCTGTGTTCAGTGATGTATGTCCTGTGTGGCTGCCTTGCAAACAGTCTGGCATGTTTGGGAACCATGATCCGCACATGAACATACCACGGTTAGTAGGGTTGTGTGTATGTCAGCTTCCAATAGCTCGGTTTATGACTTCAACCATGATGGACTCCATGGCCTTGCAGATCATACCTCATAGGCATACTGGACTGTACTTCCCATGGTGTGTTGTGCACCAACACTTGTGTGGAGTGCCATATGTTGCTATAACACATTCAATGGTTCCACATCCTGTGTAGGGGGGTAGGTTCAGCTGACTGTTCAGGTGCAGGATCTGTTTGTTCTGTAGTTTATGCATGACACATATTGGGAATCAATGTAGTCCACTTGATGTCATGCTTTTAGCATTGGGGGTAGCTGTTCATCCATTCTACATGTGATATCTCCTGGTATGATGATATGGACTATCGTCGGTGGGAGGTGGGTATGTATATATGGGCCTGTCTGTCAGGATGTCGGCATTGTCAGTCAGGTACAGTTGACCCTGACTCATGACATATATGTGTGTACATTGCTATATATGACATAGCTGTCGGAGGTGTCATGATTCAGTCTGGACTCCTTCTCAGCTACTCTTTACAGAACACCAACAAACCTGAGCACTAATCCCTGTTATACTCCTTTACACACTTAACACCCTACTGATCCTTTGTAATCTGGCTACAGAGTATGTCATGATCATATCCCGGCATGTCCAGGGGCCGGCTTTGTGTGCACTCTCCAGTCCAGCTGGTGAATATTGTGATGTAGACACAATGTCACATCTGCCTCATGCACACAGACAAGATTCTCCTCCTCACAACAAACCCAGATATATGTGTGAGATGCACCTATAGAGACATACAGGGTGCTGAACTCTCTCGACCCATGACTGGCATAGTCTATCAGGTGGTGAAGATAACCACACACACCACATATCAGTCTCACATATCCTCTGGTGACAGCACTCAAACCACATTATCACACATACACATACTCAGATGCTGTAAATGAACTCTGCCTAAGCAGCAGAGACCTCCACAGCAGGCACACACACAACTGCTACTCCACTATAATACCCACATCTCACATAGTTCACAATGTCAGTGTGCCACACAGTCACTTGCCTTCTGGCTAAACAACACACATAATACACTTGTGATAGGCGACACTTATTGTCAGACACATTGACGTACCACTCACCAGCCCATACAAGGGAATAGTCCCTTTGTGCTGTCTGTTGTGTGCCAGGATCTGCCACATAACACATGCAGTCAGGTCACTACAAAGCAAGTACAGGACTGGCACCATCATTGTCCATGCTGTGGCATGTAAAACCTCAGGCGTTACTCCCTGGACCACATGGTACATGGAGGAACAGTGTCATCATGTAGCCCAGGCCAGTATGACCCTGACCTTGTCTAGCACCTTACACCCACCAAGTATGATGTCACAGTATACAGACAAACATATCACGTTTAACACTTGGCTAACAGATTGGTGTCATTCATAGGGGATACAGTGTCTGTCAGCCTGTGGTGACATGCTCAACATGCCACGAGCTTCACTATGGACAGCTTGCACCTGTCACCCTTGGACCTTTGAATGCTGGCTAAGGCTCTTGCTACCACCATAGTGCATTTGTTGAGCAGGGCTCAAAAGACAAACCCACCTACATAGACATTGCAGGTTAAATAACACTAAGGGTAATGCTGCTCAACAACAGATGTGTTACCCTCATATTGCGGCCACTCAGGACTCCCCTCAGTATGGGGGATAGCAATATATGTGCACTAACAGATGCCTAGTTCAAGGTCACATATGCACACCAGCACTACCAGGTTATGTTTCATACCATGCTTTCTGACCACAGGACTTGGAACGGACAACACAACTAAGGGGTGTATCCATATACATCACAGATACACACACCTCCAGGTTAGTGGCACTGCACTAAGCATCACAGACCATACATAAACAACTACCATTGTTCGAAACTGCCTTTCAGTTTGTTGCCTACTACAGACCACCCTCCCATACTCAGGAAACACACTCGGTTTTCCTGGGAACAGTAGAGGATATGATGGTCTCCACAAACACCATTATATTGGGTGACATCAGATACATGAATATTGACTGGGGATACCACTCAAGCCACAACAACCTCACCCTACAGTCGCTACAATTTGTAAATTCATATGCTATGGCACAACCAGTCACCACAGGCACAAGGGGGAATACATATTGGACCTGATCATCACCAGCATGGGGACTCTATGTTCCACACCAGCAATATACCCATCATTGGTAAGGTCGGAACATACATCTATCTCACTGGACATACATATACACTCCACACACCCATCCTGGGTAATCTTGGTGAACTTTTGATGAGCCAACGTCTCACTTCACCAAAGCAAGGTGGTATCCTTCAGAGACCTTGAGACAGTGTCAAATACAGCTCCGACTGCTGAATCCTTTACATACACATTCTATGGACTCCTAGTGGACTGCATGTATTGTGCTACCCCAAATAACAACAAGACTCACTCCCCCAATGGCAGGGGACCTGTCTGGTAGACACCAGCCATTAATAAGCTGTACAATGTCAGGAGGAAGCTACTACATGACACAGCACAATTCCAGACAGGGAAAGCATCTGTGATCTGTACTAGCAGACAGCTATGATCACTCATGTATTTATTTAAGGTCTTCTTCTCATGGACAATTGCACCAGACAAGTAGGACTATCACAAGGCCTTCATCAGTTATGTCAGGAACCTGGGTGGACACTCACTGATATGCTGTGAGTTACTGCATACTGACTACACTTACCCTGAACCCACTGGCATAGCCAACATCCTGGCAAACAGGTTCAGTGCAGATGTCTCCCCTATCCTCCCTAGGGAGCAACTATCCATCCCAACAGAGTGTAACCTCCCTGACACCACACAGTAACAGGTGAGTGCTGCCCTCCCCAAAGCATACATTACAGCATCAATGGGACCAGTTGGTGTCCCGGCCTGCATCTTACATGAGCTTCATGACAGATGTAACCCTCACATTACATAACTGTGCAAAATTGGAGTTACTACAGGATATGTACCCATGGAATGGCGTACAGTGACAGTGGTCCCACTCCACATAGTTGGTACCAGAATGGACCACAGACAATATTGCCCTATAAGCCTAACTATCCTGTTCTGCAAAGCTATGGAGCATATTGTCATGGGACTCTTAAACATAGACATCAGGAACCTACAGACACTGTATCCTACACATTTCAGCATTGTTGTGGGCAGATCTTGCCTCTTGAACATGTTTGCATTCTTTTGACAGTTAACAAGTCCTTCGATATAGGGACAGTTGTATGCGCAGCCTACCTGAAGCTTGCTAAACCCTTCCACACAATAACCCACTGGGCCATTATGCATAGGCTCAGCAGCATCGATATAGACACATATCTCACATGATGGATTGCTACCTGGATCAGGGATAGCACCCACATGGTCAGAATTGCAGGTGCCATGTCTGACTATACATCAGTTACACGTGGCATCCCACACGGCTCATTCCTGGGACCTCTCCTCTTTGGTAAATATTTGTCTGACGTACAGGCTACCACAGGGGGAATATGGCTGACTTTGTTCGCACTTGACTGCAAACTGGGTGCCATAATAACCTCTCCAGCTGCCACATGCATACTCCAACAGGGTCTCACAGAGATGGATGACTGGTGCCTGAGCCATGGCCTACAGCTAAATGCCATTATTTGCATAGTCATCCCCTTTGGGAATAACAACATGCCCACACATTAACACATAGGTAGTACTCCATTACATATGGTAGGTGTTATTAGGTGATTGGGGACATGACTTGTTTGTACTGTCGCCTTTGACATTCACGTTGTCACAGTGGTTGGACAGACCTTCTATAGAAGCAACCTTATCCCATATGGTTTCACATCTAGATCAAGTGATATTATTGTGCCCCTATACTAATAACAACCATGCTTGGTTACAATGCCACCTTTGGGGTGTACCTTACCCAACATCTGCAGCAACTGTACTGGCCACAGATACCCAAGCAACAGTCACCCCTCAACAATACCCATGAATCACATATCTCACAAAATCAGTGCGCCTCACAGTCAAAGCCCTTAAGGCCAAACAACACACCAAATACACTTGTTATAGGGGACTCTATTGTCCAGCACACTGAAGTCCCACTCAACTGACTGAACAAGGAGAAGGTCACTATAAGCTGCGTGTCGGGTGCCAGGATCCACCACATAATGCAAGCACTCAGGTCACTCCAAAGCAAGTACAAGTATGACTCCGTCATTGTCCATGCAGGTGTGAATGACATGAGAAGTACCTCCCTGGACTACAAGAAAAGAGACATAGAGGAGCTCTCTGATCATGTAGCCCAGGCTGGTATGACCCTGACCTTGAGTAGCATCTTGCCCTCACCAAGAATCATGCCAGAGTATAAAGACAAAATGATCAGTTTCAACAATTGTCTAAAGTATTGGTGTTATTCAATGGGTATCCAGTGTCTGTCAGCCTGAGGTGACATGACCGACAAGCCTCGTTGCTTCATTAGGGACGGCTTGCACCTGTCACCCTTAGGCTTTCATATACTGGCCGTGCCTCTTGCCACCCCCATAGTGAATTTTTTAGGTGAGGCTCAAAGGACAAACCCACCTCCATAGACAACACAAGGGTACAAAATCTAAAGGGAATGCTACTCAATGCCAGACGTCTAAACCTCAAGATGCATGCACTCGAGGCTCTCCTCAATATGGAGAATATCGATGTCTGTGCTGTAACAGAAACCTGGTTCAAGGCACCTGAGAGCACCCCAGCACTACCAGGTTATAACTCATACCATGCGTTTCAGACACAAAACTCAGACCGAAGCACAAAAGGAGGGGTAGTATCTATATTCATCAACGATACCTACACCTCCAGGTTAGTGGCACTGCACGAAGCATCAGAAACCATCCATGTGCAACTAACAGCGGGCCAAACTGCCTTTCAGTTTGTAGCCTGCTACAGAATACCCTCCCTATCACAGGAACCCCACTTGGCATTCCTGAGAACACTGGAGAACATCAAGGTCTCTCCTAAAACTATGTTATTGGGTGACTTCAACTACCCAAACATTGACTGCGACAACTACTCATGCCCAAACACACTCGCCCAATGGTTCCTTGAAGTTATAAACTGTAATGCGATGGAACAACTGGTCACCACTCCCACAAGAGGGAACAACATATTGGACCTGGTCATCACCAACATGGGGACTCTATGTTCCACACCAGAGGTAAACCCCTCATTGGTAAGATCAGACCATTAACAAATTTCCATGGACATCCATATCCTGTCCCCACCCCCAGCCAAGGAAATCACTGTATAGGATTTCTCAAACTCCAACTTTGCACTTCTCAAGACTGAGGTGGAATCCTTCAAAGCCTACAGGCCAGAGGATAATACAGGCCAAGCTGCAGAATCCTTTACAAATGCATTCTATGAGCACCTGCAGGAATGCATGGATCGTGCTATCCCAAATAAAACGAAGACTCACTCCTCTAAAAACAGGAGACCGGTCTGGTGGACCCCGGCCATAAATAAGCTATACAACAGAAGGAGGAAGCTACTACATGACAGAGCAAAATCCCAAAAATGGAAGGCATCTCTGATCAGTATTAGCAAGAAACTTCGATACCTCATAAAATCATCAAAGGCCAGTTTCTAAAGGGAAATTGCCCTAGACACTAAAGATAATCACAAGTCCTTCTTTAGTTATGTCCATAATATGGGTGGAAACTCCCAGATATGCTCTGAATTGTTGCATAACGGTACAAAATATACCAAACCTACAGACATAGCCAACATCCTGGCAGACAGATTCAGCACAAACTTCTCCCCCCCTTCACCCCCAAAGGAACAAATGCCTATCCCAACTGAATGTAACCTCCCTGACATCACAGATGCACAGGTGAAAGCTGCCCTCTCCAAAGCAAAAAACACAGCAGCTATGGGACCGGACGGTGTCCCAGGCTGTGTCTTACACAAGCTCCAAGAAGAACTGAACCCTCACATTAAGTTACTGTTCAAACTTAGCCTTACTACAGGATATGTACACGAATAATGGCGTACAGCTACAGTGGTTCCACTCCACAAAGGTGGTGCCACAACGGACCCTGGGAACTATCGCCCCATAAGCCTGACTAGTCTGGTCTGTACAGCTATGGAGCGTATTATCATGGAACTCATAAACAAAGACATTGGGAGCCTCCAGACTCTGGACCCTACCCAATTCGGCTTTGTTAAGGGCAAATCTTGCCTCTTAAACCTAGTTGATTTCTTTGAAACAGTTACCAAAGCTATAGATGAGGGCAAGGTAGTCCACACAGCCTACCAGGACCTCGCAAAAACCTTCGACACAATACCCCACTCGGGCATCATAAATAAGCTTAACAGCTTAAATATCAACCCCCCTATATCACAAGATGGGCTGTAAACTGGCTCAGGGATAGATCCCACATGGTCAGAATCACAGGTGCCATGTCCGAATACAAACCAGTTACAAGTGGCATCCCACAGGGCTCAGTTCTGGGACCTCTCTTGTTTGGTATATACTTCTTTGAGGTTCAGGCTAACACGGGGGGGGATTATGGCTGACAAAGTTCGCAGATGACTGCAAACTGGGGGCCATAATGGACTCTCCAGCTGACACAAGCATCCTCTAGAAGGGTTTCACAGAGATGGATGTTTGGTGCCAGAGCCACAAGCTCGAGCTACATGCTAAAAAGTGCATAGTCATCCCCTTTGGGAGAAACAAGTTGCACACAAATTACCACATAGGTGGTAATCCATTAAGTACAGAAGTAGTAATTTGAGATTTGGGGACCAATGTAGATAGTAATCTCTCCTTTGATAATCACATTGCCAAAGTGGTTACAAGAACCTTCTATATATGCCACCTTATCACGAAAAGGTTCGCATCTAGATCAAGAGACGTCATTGTGCCCCTCTACTCATCACTCATCAGCCCCATACTTGAATACAATGGCCCTTTTGGGATGTACCTTACCCGACACCTGCAGCAACTGGAGAGACCCAAAAGTACCTCTCCGAGAGGATCATGGGCTACAAACAGATGTCGTATGCAGCTCAACTAAAGAATCTCCTACTCTACTCAGATGCTTACCGCCTACTCAGAGGCAATCTATGCCTGACATACAAAGTCATGTCAAACCCAGAATTAATGGACATGCTCCACCTCAAAAATCCAAGTCCCTTAGAGATACACGCTCCAGGGACTTAAACCTCAGCACAAGAATAAGAAGGACATGCTGGAGGGGCAGATTCATTTCCCAGAGGCTCCCCTCACTCTGGAATAGAATCCCAATTCATATTAGACATAGCCCCTCGCTGACCCTCTTCAAGCCAAATCTGGACACATGGATGAGAAATCACAAATTCACCACTGGGATCTCTTCTGTGTCCCTGCTAGACAGAGGTACAGCAAACTAATCTTAAAGGGTACCTTCTGTGACCTAATTTACAGAGGCACAGTAGAGTAATCTAATAGGGAGACAGAAGCCAAATACACTCTGGCTAGGCTTATAAATGCCCTAGGGCAGATAGCCTAGTATCTACCTATGAACCTATAAGTTCCACACCAAGCAGATGTAGGGACTCACACAGATGACCTGCACAGTTCAGATGCAGTAACTCCAGCTCTACTCAGTCGCTTACCACCTACTCAGATATGATGTGTGCCTGTTGTTTGCAGTAATACCCCATGCAGAATTAATGGACATGCTCCACCTCAGGATATCCAACTCCCTTGTAGCAACACACTCCAGGGACATATACCTCAGCACAGATGTTAATAGGACATGCTGAAGGGACAGATTCTTATCCCAGGGCCTCCACTCACTCCAGATTGTGATCACAGTTTCACATAGGCAGAGCCACCCACTAACCACCTACAGGGAACATCTTGACGGCTGTATGGGTGATCATATGTTTACCCATGGGATATCTTCTGTGTCACTGCTAGACAGAGGCATACTAGCCTAAATGTACATGGGCTATCTTGTGTGACCTACTGTTCATTGGCACAGTGTAGTAATCTGACAGGGTTGCAAAAGCCAAACACACTCTGGCTAGGCTTGTACATGCCCTAGGGCAGATAGCCTAGTATTGACCTCTGAACCTATGCTTATGTTCGGGATGTACAATATTTATTGCTGATACTGTTTGCAGGTCTTTATCGTCTTTGCTTTCCCAGTTTCTATGAACAACTTAGGTATCTGCGGAACATGTTTGATCATGACAGGGTTCCACTATATTATATAAGTGTCTGTTGTCATGTAACTGTGTGCACAGGGTGGATTGCTGGATAGTGAGAGGTTCCTGGGTTAACACATGCAACTGCCAGATATGTGTGGCCCACTGCTGTAGTAAGACATGGCCTAAGTGTGTGAGCATGCCCAGTTCAGGCTTTCCATGTTTTGCTGCCTGACATATGTCTCATTTATTCAAGTGTGTGAGCATGCCCAGTGTGACCTTTCAGTATGTTGCGATCTGAAGTCCAGTACATTTGTGGATGTGTGTGAACATGACCAATATTAACATTTATACTATGTGTGTTGGAAGTCAAGTTCTGTTCTTACTGCAGGACTCACCTTTGTGTCATACCTCAACAGGGATTATGCTGTGCCTGCAGGGTTTCCATGAGATACTTTGCATAGACTTATCAATATTCCTTCATACTGGCTGAACAGTGCAATGCTGTCATGGTTTAGTGGTTCAGTACTTTAACTATGGTGCACAGTATCCTGGGTTCGAGGCCCATCACTGCTTTATATTTCCATACTGAGCAGACCAGACTGCTTAAGGGCCAGTTAAGCAAATATAAACATGTTGGCTTTTGTTCTGCTATGCCCTACTTAGACCAGGCTTGTCCGACATTGCTGTATATTCACCAACTTTGCTGGACATTGCCCAATATTACTCAGCACTGACCACAGTTGTACTAGTTGGGGTGTGCGATTCTGTTTGCATATACTACATTGTGGTAAATGCTGTTTAGCACTACCTTAAATTGCTTGACACATGACAATCATGCCTCAGGTGGTGCTGCAGGGCTGCCTATGTTGGATGCACATACTACACTCCCTGTACATGTTTGAAGCAGGTAGTGTCAACTTAGGCATCCCTTTTACTATATGTGCGGGTCAGAGAGAGGTATAATTTCCAGGGTTCCTACTAAACCAGTGTATGTGCTATGCATTGCCTCTTTGCCAAGGCCAAAGCATACTGGGCATGCCTCCTTCTGCCTACTGGGGCAGGCTCAGGTTGTTCCTCCTCCGAGTCATGCTCTGCCTGTTATTACCTTGGCAATGGTGGGGGGGGGGGCTGTTTGGGCCAGGCCTATGGTGGTCCTGCTGAAGATGTTTTCGCAGGATCATATTATGTAGCATAGCACATACCATGACAATTTGGGTACATGTAGTTGGTGAGTACTGCAAGGCTCCACCAGATGTGTCCAGGCACCGGAACCGTGACTTGAGCAGCCCAAACACACGCTCGATTACATTTCGTGTTTGTGCATGTGCCTCATTATGGCATTCCTGTTCAGGTGTGTGTGCATTTCTGATGGGTGTTATCAGCCACGGCTCCAGTGCATAGCCAGCATTCCCCACTAGGTGACCATGTGGGATGTCCCCATTGGCAAATGTCTGCTACAGCTATGTCAGATGCCAGATATGGGAATCATGGTAGCTTCCAGGGCAGCCAGCATACACATTCAGTATTATGCCCTGGGCATCACACACGACCTGGCATTTGATGGAGGGGAAGCCCTTGTGGTTGAAGTAGACCCTACCCCACTCACCAGCTGGTGCTTTGATGCATATGTGCATGCAGTCTATTGCACCCACTACCTCAGGGTATTCCGCTATTTGCTGGAAGAGACGCATATTGCTGGCCAATACCTCACGGGAATTGGGGAAATATACATGATCACCGACATGTGCTGACATGGCATCCAGGAACTGGTGCAGTACCCTGGATGCTGATGCCTGTGATATCCCCATCATATCACCAGTTGGTCTCTGGAAGGTACCCGTTGCTAGTATTCGTAGGCCAACACATACCTTGGTTTCCACTGGAATGGGTTCCCCTCTGTTGGGTCTGTGAGTGAGGCGTGGCCTGCACAGCTCAACAATTTGCTGCATGAGGTCTCTGTCTACTCTATAGCGCTCCACTATCTCCAGCTCATGTAGCCCCTGGTAGGTTACCCTGGGCCTGTACACTCTTCTCCGTCTCCTCACTGGGGGTTGGTTGGTAGTATTCCCATTGTCCCATTGTTACAGTCAGGAGGAGAAGGAAACCACACTCACCACAATTCCAGTCTCACATAGACCTACCACGACAGCAAACCAAACACATAATCACACAAAAGCATACTCGAAGGCTCTAAATAAAGATCTGCTGAAGTAGCAGAGACCTCCAAAGCAGACACCCAAGCAGCCGCTACCCCAAAACAAAACACGTGCAACACATATCTCACAAAGCCAGTGTGCCGAACAGTCACAGCCCTTAAGACTAAACAACACACCTGATACACTTGTAATAGGTGACTCTATCGTCAGGCACACTGACGTCCCGCACACCAGGCTGAACAAGGAGAGGGTCATGGTGAGCAGCCTGTCGGGCGCTAGGATCCGCCACATAACACAAGTACTCAGGTCACTCCAAGGCAAGTACAAATATGACTCAGTCATTGTCCATGCTGGTGTGAATGACCTGGGACATACCTCCCTGGACTACATGAAAAGAGACATAAAGGAGCTCTCTGAGCATGTAGCCTAGGCCGGTATGACCCTGACCTTGAGTAGCATCTTACCCTCACCAAGAATGATGCCACAATATGAAGACAAGATGAATAATTTCAACAATTGGCTGAAGTACTGGTGTCATTCAAAGGGGATCCAATGCCTGTCAGCTTGGGATGATATGCTCGACAAGCCATGATGCTTCGCTAGGGACGGCTTGCACCTGTCACCCCTGGGTTTTCGGATATTGGCAAAGGCTCTTGCTACCCCCATAGTGCTCTTTTTAGGCAAGGCTCAAAAGACAAACCCACCTCCATAGGTATCACAAGGGATAAGAAACTAAGAGTAATGCTACTCAACGCCAGAAGTCTAAACCTCAAGATGCACGCACTCAAAACTCTCCTTAGCATGGAGAACATCGATATCTGTGCAGTAAAAGAAACCTGGTTCAGGGCTCCCGAGAGCACCCCAGCACTGCCAGGTTATACCTCATACCATGCTTTTCGGCCCCAAAACTTGGACCGAACCACAAAAGGAGGGGTATCGATATTCATCAAAGATACACACACCTCCAGGTTGGTGGCAAAGCACGAAGCATCAGAGACTATCCATGTGCAACTAACAGTGGGTAAAACTGCCATCCAGTTTATAGCCTGCTACAGACCACCCTCCCAAACCCAGGAACACGACTCAGCCTTCCTGAGAACACTGGAAAATATGAAGGTCTCTCCAAACACCATTATATTGGGCGACTTCAACTACCCAAACATAGACTGGGAGCATTACTCTAGCTCCAACACCCTAGCCCAAAGGTTCCTAGAATTTATAAACTCAAATGCTATGGAACAACTTGTTACCACTCCCACAAGAGGGGAAAACATACTGGACCTGATCATCACCAACATGGGACTCTATGCTCCAGACCAGAAGTGTATCCCTCACTGGTAAGATCAGACCATAAACTAATCTCACTGGATATTCACATCGATCCACCCCTGCCCAGAAAACCACAGTGAAAAACTTCTCTAAAGCAAATTTCACACTCCTCAAAACTGAGATGGAATCCTTCAAAGCCCCCAGGCCTGTGGAAAATACGGCCCAGACAGAATCCTTTATAAACGCATTCTATGAACACCTTCAGGAATGCATGGATCATGCGATCCCAAATAAAACCAAGACCCAATCCTCCAAAGGCAGACATCCTGTCTGGTGGACCCCAGCCATAAACAAACTACACAATAGAAGGTGGAAGCTACTAAATGATAGAGCAAAATCCCAAAAAGGAAGGCATCACTGATCAGTATTAGCAAAAACTACGGGCACAGATAAAATTGTCTAAGGCCAGCTTGAGAGAAAATTGCACAGGACACTAAGGATAATCACAAGGCTTTCTTTAGTTATGTTAGGAACCTGGGTGGTAATTCCCAGATATGCTCAGAATTAGTCCAAAATGACAAAAATACACGAACCCACAGACATTGCCAACATCCTAGCTGACAGGTTCAGCAAACTTCTCCCCACCAAAGGGCAAATATCTATCCCAGCAGAGTGCTTCCCCTGACATCTCAGATGCTCAGGTAAGAGCCTCTCCAAAGCAAAAAACACAGCATCAATGGGACCAGACGGTGTCCCGGGCTATGTCCTACATGAACTCCAAGAAGAGCTAAACCCAAACATAAAACTACTGTTCAATCTCAGCCTTACTACAGGATATGTGCCCAAAAAGTGGCGACAGCAACAGTGGTCCCTCTCCATAAAGGTGGTGCCTCAACGGATCCTGGAAACTATCGCCCCATAAGCCTGACTAGCTTGGTCTGCAAAGCTATGGAAAGGATCATCATGGACCTCATAAA
Source organism: Protopterus annectens (assembly GCF_019279795.1). Classification (NCBI taxonomy): domain Eukaryota; kingdom Metazoa; phylum Chordata; order Ceratodontiformes; family Protopteridae; genus Protopterus; species Protopterus annectens. Next base: position 1,521,829,549 of record NC_056733.1, read on the forward strand.
TAAAGATATTGGGGACCTACAAACACTGGATCCTACCCAGTTTGACTTTGTTAAGGGCAGATCCTGCCTCTTAAACCTGGTTGATTTCTTTGAAACAGTCACCAAGGCCATTGACGAGGGGAAGGTGGTCCACACAGCCTACCTGGTCCTCGCAAAAGCCTTCGATACAATACCCCACTCAGGCATTATAGATAAGCTCACCAGCTTAAATATAAACCCCTATGTCACTAGATGGATTGCAAATTGGCTCAAGGACAGAACCCACATGGTTAGAATTGCTGGAGCCATGTCAGACTCCAAACCAGTTACAAGTGGTGTCCCACAAGGCTCAGTCCTGGGACCTCTCTTGTTCGGTATATATTTCTCGGAGGTACAGACCAGCATGGAAGGACTGTGGCTGTTACCAAGTTTGCAGATGACTGAAAACTGGGCGCCATAATCGACTCTCCAGCCGACACAAGCATCCTCCAAAAGGGCCTCATAGAAACAGACAACTGGTGCCAGAGCCATGGCCTCAAGCTAAATGCCAAAAAGTGTATAGTCATCCCCTTTGGCAAAAACAAAGTGCCCACAAATTACCACATAGGTGGTAATCCATTAAGTACAGAAGAAGTAATTAGGGACCTGGGGACTCAAGTTGATAGCAATCTCTCATTTGACAACCACATGGCCAAAGTGGTTAGAAAAACATTTTATATAGCCCACCTAATCATGAAGGGATTCACATCTAGATCAGGGGACATCATTGTGCCTCTTTACTCATCCCTCATCAGGCCCATAATTGAGTACAATGCCCCTTTTGGGATGTACCTTACCAGACACCTGCAGCAACTGGAAAGACCCCAAAAGTACCTCACCAAGAGGATCAAAGGGCTCAAACAGATGCCATATGCTGCCCGGTTAAAGAAACTCCAGCTCTACTCAGTGATATACCACCTGTTCCGAGGCGATCTGTGCCAGACATATAAAGCCATGTCCAATCCGGAATTAATGGACATGCTGCACCTCAGAAAATCCAAATCCCATCAAGCTACATGCTCGAGAGACTTGAATCTCAGCACTGAAATAAATAGGACATGCTGGAGGGACAGATTTATAACTCAGAGGCTCCCTTCACTCTGGAATAAAATCCCAGTCCAGGTTAGGCAGAGTCCCTCATTGACTCTCTTCAAGAGGAATCTTGATGAGTGGATGGGAGATCGTAGGTTTACCCCGGGTATCACTTCTGTGTCACTGTTAGACAGAGGCACAGTATACTAACCTCGAAAAAGGGCATAGCAAAATAAATTTAAAATGGGTGGTGAAAGCCAAACACATTCTGGCTAGGCTTATAAATGCCCTAGGGCAGATAGCCTACTATGAACCTATGAACCACCCTCAGCATGTTGCATATGTTGGTTTATGACAGCAATGGCAGCCCCTAACATTTCTTTGTCTAAGTTAAGCCTTTTCAGTATTCACTTCTCTTAGCTTACTGCAGTGCTGCAGTGTCTTTGAGGAATACATGGTGAAAAGTTGTTTACAGAGTTTTAAGTGCTGGGCTGGGCTAGGCTGGTTTACTGCCTGCGTAATTGCCAGATTCTGATTATTTCTACCTGCTAGCTCTGCTGACTCTTCCTGGTTAACTTCCTACTGTTTGTTGTGCTTCCTTTTCCCTTTCCATTTCCTCAGGGGGGGGCAGCGCCGTGCACACTAGTGCAGACACACGTACACGTGCTAACACGTGCACACACAGGCTTAGATGGAGTTACACTAGCTAATTCCTGCCTAAATGTGCGCACACGAGCACAGAGGTGCTTACAAGGCTTTAACCTGCCCTACACATGCTTAAACACACACACAAAAGTGCAAATGTACTAACACAAATTTAGACAACATTACACATGCTAACTTCTGCTTACATGCGCGCACACTGTCTTACTCAGGTTTATAGGCGTGCACAAGCGCACTTACACATTGCAAGCATTTTGGTGATACCCACAGTGTGCACCTTCTATTTCTTGACTTTAGCTAGGATGTCTACTGACACACCTCTTCCTGTGATGAGCAACTGACAGCTAACACATGCCACTCTGCTCCAATGAGATTAGCTACTGTCATACATACCCCCTCATGATGTCACCTATATCATACTCTGTTACTCCCCTTATCCTAGTCTTGCACTCCACTGACTGTGCTCATTTGCTATGTAGACTCGGGATTCACTATCCTTACCCTCATTTGCATAGGATTGCCTACTAATGCTTGGTTACATCTCTTAGACTGGGTTCCCCCCTTAGCAACCCCTACTCGCTAACCATGTTGTCTTCAGCCTGTCATTGCCTTGCATTGTACATTACAAATACCCATAAAATCCACATTTGTGGTTTTTAATTTTTATTTTTCTGGTTTTTAGAGTGCAGCCCATTTGCACTACGCTGCGCTATGCTTAAACATGGAAAATTGGACAAAAAAAAATTTTTTTTTCATTTTGCATCGGGAAACATTGTCAGTTGCCATATATTTGGCCATTGGCATGCTTCCTCTACTGGATGCAACCTTTATTTGGAGCTGTCACGGCTCTGTTTTGCTATTTGCAGAATGGTACTCAGTTGTCAACTGAGTACATTTCTGCAGATAACACTACTCTTACTCGGACAGGTTCGGGTTTCCTGAATCGCAAATCTACCTCATTTGCATGCCTTTTGGCTGCAATTGAGGTAATTTGCATGTCGCCCTGTCCGTAAGAGCCATTTAGGAGCTCTCTTGCGCCCCTACAGGCTGTTCCTGGATCGCTCGTCGGACATGATGGCTGCATGGAGTCTTACTCTACTCTTAGACTCCGTGCAAGCCATTGTGAATCCGGCCCATTGTCACTGCTTGTTCATTTACTACTGTATCCAACAGTATGCATGCAAAACTTACACATACATAGCCCATGCACAAAACATCCTCCTATCTCCCAACAGGCATGCTGTGATACTATTTATTTATTTATTTATTGGCATTTGTTTACTGTGAAAGTCCACTGGGCCAAGCATAGCCATTTTCAGTGGAGGCCCTGGGAGAAAAGCTCTGCATGAAACAAAAATCTGATACTAGCACATCACAAGGCACACATTTTAATATATACAGCACAAATAGAGAAAAAAAAATCTTACAACAGTAGTACATTTAGAATAGATAAAAACACTTGATACATACTTAATAAAACTAATTACAATGTAATACAAGTTGAGCTGATGTAGTAGCATGGGTGAATATCTAAGCTTGTGTACACACACTTGATTACAATGTAGTACAATTATAATGTAGTACAACTATAGTTAACATGGTAGTATGAGTGAATATAATATGCTTAGCATTCAGATAAACTAATTACAGTGTAGTACAACTGTAGTTGACATAGTAGTATGGGTGAATATAAAATGCTTAGCATTTGGGTAAACTAACTACAATGTAATACAACTATAGTTGGCAGCAGTATGAATGAGTATAAAATGCTTAGCATTTGGGTAAACTAATTACAATGTAATACAACTATAGTTGGCAGTAGTATGAGTGAGTATAAACTACTTAGCATTCAGATGCTGACTGAGGTTTAGATTTAGGGAAGACATTAAGAGGCTATAGCAGTGATGTTGTGGCAGTAACAGTATATGAAAGGAAATTAATGGAAGAGTATGAGAAGGAATACGTAAGACGTTGTCAGTGATAACAGTAGAGGTTAGAACAGTAGGAGTAATAAAGATGGGGGCCAGGAGAGAAGGTCATTAGTAGTAATAGAAATGTTTGAGTACAAGGAGAAAAAAGGGGAATGGTAGGAAGGCACTAAGATCTAGGTAATGACCAGGGGAAACCTTGTGCAGTTACAGTTCCATTTGTAGTAAAGGTGAGTGCATAGGGTCATTTTGAAGAATGCAGTACATTACATTGTGTGAATGGCTGGGGGATGGTTGTTCCAGGTTTTAGCTATTACCCAGGAGTGTAGTAGATGACCAGCAGGTAGTTTCGGTTTCTGAATTTGGAGGAGGTGTTGGTTTTCCAATCTTAGAGACTTATTAATATTACAGTGGGAGAATAAGGACTTTAGAGCAGGGCAATCCTGTGGTTTAGTAAGACATTTGTGTGTGGTAGCTAATTGGAGAGAAGTAAGATAGTGGGGGAATTTGAGCCAATTTAATATTTTCAGAGGTATGAGGTGGTGTTTAGAGTGATGGTTTGTTGCAAATTTGGCTATCTTGTTGTAACATATATCTAGTTTAGTTCTGAGGGAGGATTGGAGGTTGGTTAGTAATGGGGTACCATAGACTAGAGAAGGAAGTAGATAAGTGGAAGCTAGTACTTGTTTTGTGAGGAGGGAAAGGAAATGTTTATGCCTGTAGAATAGCCCCAGTTTTGTGAGTCTTGCTGATGTTATTTTGTAAGTGTAGTTCAAATTTTAGGTTTTTGTCAAATATAACACCTAACTGTTTGGTTTGGTGACTAATTCCATCTTAGTGTTGCTTAGAGAGAATATCTGAAACTGAGATTTGTTAATGGGAGTGTTTTTCTTTGGGGTGAATATTATGAGCTTGATTTTATTTGGGTTTAAAGACAGGTGGTTATTGTGGAGCCAAGTATTTATGATCCCTTCATTGGTTCTATTATTATATCTAGTGGGACTGGAAATTAGTTGGTTATAGTGAAACAGGTTAATATTGGTGGATGAAGTTTTTGAAGAAATATTATTTATTTATTTATTTTACATTTGTTTACCAGGATAGTCCGACTGGATACATGCCCATTTTCAGCGGAGGCTCGGGGAGAAAAGCTTCAAATAGACAAACTTATATAGATTACACAAGAAGTTAGATACCATTAGAAAATATAAAACAAAGTGATTATGCACAATGGTTTAGTAGTGTTCCCTGGTAGGGACTGACAATTCTCATGGACAGCCACAATTAAAAGCACGAGACATCAGATTGGATATAGAGCTTGGTGACGTAGTTGCATGTTATGATATTTACAAATTATGCTTTTAGTTTATAACTTAATCAGGGTTGGTAAATGGGCAAAGCCAGTTCACTTTGAGATACTGTTTGAGGGTTTTTTTTAAGAGACTTTTGGAGAATTGTAGGGTTATATAGTTTGGCAACGAATTCCAGGTTTTGCCAACAAAGTTGGCAAACAGCGATTCACCAGCAGAGTTATTAGCTTTGTGGGTTTGGACCAGTAGTTTGTTGGCTGACTGTAGGGATCTCAGGTTGCTATATGGCTTAATAATATTTATTAGTGAGGGGGTATCCACAGGGTGGTACAGAATTTTGTGCGCTATTAAGAGTTGATTAAATTGAATTAAGCTGGGCAGTTCTAACCACTCTAGTTGTTTCAGGTTCTGGCAATGGTGGATTCTATAGGTGAAGTCAGTGGCAAATCTGGCAATATGGTTGTAGCAATGGGACAGCTTACCTAGTTCAGATTTGTTGAGGTTTGAGAGTACAGCTGAGGCATATAAAAGAGTAGAGAGTAGGTGTGACCAGGCGATTGCAGTCCTAGCCAGTGGGGTTAAAAATGTCTTGTTTCTATACAGTGATCCAAGCTTCTTATTGATAGTCTGTATGGTTTTGTTGACCTGTAGGTCAAATTTGAGATTATTGTCTATGATAATCCCTAGAGGTTTGGTATGTTGATCTGGAGAGATAGTGGTACCATTGTTAGACGTGACAGAGAATGAAAGTGTGGCAGATCTGCTAGTGGAGGTGAAGAGTAGCAGTTTAGCAGTAGCCATTGGTTGGCGAGCCAGTTCTCAATAGTGTTAAATGTATTTTGGGTTAGGATTTTCAGTTCGGATGGGGAGGTGGCTGAGCAGATCAGAGTGGAATCAGCTGCATATTTAATACAGGTAGCTTTAGGGATAGCAGTGTGAAGGTTGTTGATAAAAATAGAGAAGAGTAGTGGACCTAGTATGGAGCCTTGAGGGACACCAAGTGTGAGAGGTAGCCGGCTGGTGAGTTTGCCTAGCCATAGTACCGCCTGTTGTCTACCAGTCAGGTAGGACTGGAACCACTGGAATGCATGCTTATTGAGGGAAATAGATTTTAGAGAAAGAATGAGAAGTTCATGGTTGACCATGTTAAAGGCTTTTGACAGGTCAAGAAAGAGGGCAGAGGATAGCCTATTGTCATTCCTGTTTTGGTTTATGGCATTAGTAAAGGAAAGGAGGGCTGAGGTGGAGCAGTGGTATGGTCTGAAACCATGCTGGGAGTTGGATAGTAAGTTATTCTGTATAAGGTATTGCATTAGTTGCTTGTGTACACATTTCCTCCATTATTTTGGCTAGTGGGTAAAGAATGGCAATGGGTCTATAGTTGGATATGTCTGTAGAACTACTACCTTTATGGAGTGGGATGACATGGGATATTTTCCAGAGGGAGGGGATGGCACTTTTGGATAAGGTTCTGTTGATAAGGATAGATATGGGATATGCAATGGCGTCTGCAGCTATTTTTAGGTACTCTGCAGGGAGGAGGTCAGCAGCGAGGATGGTAGGTTTTAGTTTTTTTATAAGTGTTTTGATTAAACTAGTGGATATCGGTTGGAAGCTAAATTGGGGGTGATTAGTGGGTAGATAAGGGGTGTAGTTTAAGTTTGTGGGGCTTAGTTGATTTTCTAGGGGTTGGATTGTTTCAGTGAAAATGTTATTATAAGCACTAGCTACGGTCTCTGGGGAACTATGGGTGTGGTTAGCCAGGTTTAGGGTGGTAGAATGACCTGGATGAAGTAGTTGATTTAAGCCTGCCCAGAACTTTTGAGGGTTGTTCTGATGTTTTTGTAGGAGATTTTGGTAGAAACTTTTTTATCTAGTAAAATAAATTTTTTTGTATCATTTCTGAGTTGACGATATTTTAGATGGTCAAGTGGGGCTTTAGTTGTTCTCCAGCTGGCCCAGGCTCTGTTTCTAGTTTTGATTTTAGATTTGGTATCTTTTGTGAGCCATGGTGCTGTGTTTGATCTAGATTTTATTGTATGTGCTGGAGCATGGAAATCAAGGAATTTAGTGTTAAAGTGAGCTATAGCCTCTTCTAGTGTTAAAATGTGCTATAGCCTCTTCTAATGGTAGATTTTTTAGTTTTGACCAGTCAACTGCTTTTAGTTCATTTAGGAATATAGCAGTGTCAAAGTTTTTCCTTGTTTCTAAGTGTTTTATATTTGGTCTGGTGTGGGTTTCCTGCCTTATGTTTTATGATATAGGTGAGTAAATGGTCGCTAAGGTCATCAGGGAGAGAGACAGCTGTGTACCGTTGGGGTTGGTTATTAATTAGGATCAAGTCTAGGATACATTCCCTGTTTGTAGGTTTGTTTATCCTAGTGGGAAAGGTTATGGTCTTTTCAAACCCAGATAAGTTTATAGGGGTGAGGGGGGGGGGTTCAGAGGAGCAATGGTGCCAGTTGGTATTGAAGTCACCAAGAACTATGGTTTCTTGGGGATAGGTAGTATATAACCAGTATAGGATATCCTCTAGGGTATTTAAGTTGTTGCCTGGTGGAATGTAAGCACAGATTATGTTCAAGCATTTGTTCTGGTTAATCTGTAGTTTGGTTATGAGGAGTTCTGCATTATTGAATTGGGGTGGTTGAATGGTGTCTCTATTAACAGTTAGAGTATTTTTGTAAAGGACTGCTATCCCACCTCCTTTCCTTGTAGTACGGTCTAACTGGTGAATAATATACCCTGGAGGTAGTATCTCATTATCAGTAGTACTAGGTTTTAGTCAGGTTTCCGTAAGACACATAATGTTTGGGAAGTGGATTGCTAGGAGGGTATGTAGGTTGGGAATCTTATTGTTAATACTTCTAATATTTAGGTGAAATGCTAGGAGGGAACTAGTGGGAGTAGAAAAGGGTAGCTTGACTGTGGGGGTTGTGGTAGGGGAGTGAAGTTTATTGAGTGTGGGTGGGCCAGGGTTGGGATGGATGTTCTCATGTGTAATAAGGTTATACTGACAGGATACTCTAAGCTTTAGGATTTTATTTATAAGTTTTATATAGTCTTTGTCTTTAGGATTATGTTTTGTGGCTTTACAGGGGTGATATTTTGTTGAGGGTGGTAGATTCGGTGTGCTGGGGATGGTAAAGTGTTTGGTGTTATGTGTGAAGTCATGGGTGGCTGTTTGACCATTTGGATAGTGAATACCATGGTCAAGTTTTTGTTCGTAGGCAGTGAGATGGTAAAATAGAAATAGTATAGGCAGTATGGTAATTAGTATTTTTTTACTTGTTTGCAATTTGTTAGGGGGGGCAGTTTTGATGGTTGAGTGTGCTAACAAGGTGTGGAAGAATGGAAGAGAATGAAATGGGTTAAGGGGGAGGGCTGTTCAGTGATGTATGAGGTGCTGATTGGTACTTAGCATGAGGGGAGTGGCTAAATTTAGTTTAAATGTAGAACTAGTGGAGGCGGGTGGGAATTAGAGACAGGGAGGGGAGCGGAGCAAACCCGAGCATAGCGAGGGTGAGCAGAGCAAGGATAGTACTGACTCAAAGTATTTCTTTAGGCTCTTGGTATGTATGGTTGTATGCTTGGCTGTATTTTTAATTTGTTTTTTTGCACCAATTTATAGATTAGTTTAAACTGTATTTTATACACTTGAAAGTTAATTTTATAGCTGCAGGGTATAATTTTCAGGGCTATATGAGGGAGAGCAGAGTGAAATTACTGTATTCAGGGTATTATTTTAGGGGTAAGAAAGAAGACTTTTCCTCAATGGAGAAGCACAGGTACTGATCTGTCCTCCTGCCTGGTCATTTTAGGATAGTCCCCCTTGCCAGATCCGCACAGCGTGGCACCTAAAACTATCATCGCTGACTTGCTTGGACTCCCTCCCAGTGCGAATGCACAGAACAGCCTCCTCTCAGTACCACTGCATTTAGAGTAAAACTCCTAAAGGACCCAGGATAGTCCCCCTTGCCAGATCCGCACAGCGTGGCACCTAAAACTATCATCGCTGACTTGCTTGGACTCCCTCCCAGTGCGAATGCACAGAACAGCCTCCTCTCAGTACCACTGCATTTAGAGTAAAACTCCTAAAGGACCCAGGGTAAAAGACTATCCTAAGTAAAAGTATTTTGTCTGATTAGTATCTGTAGAAGGAATTAGACAGTACCAGATATAAACACCAGGCTACTATCCTACTGGTTATCCCAGCAAAAAGAAAAAAAAAAACAGCAAGCTGATATTGAACACTGTTACCTTTAAGACCCAGGAAACTCCTTGTGGTGTAGCCCTGACGTCAGCGAGGTTACATTACACCCTAGTGTTTTCCGCCATTACTTTTCCTCAATGGAGAAGCACAGGTACTGATCTGCCCTCCTGCCTGGTCATTTTAGGGTATGTTGCAAACTGATTAAACCTAGAAAACTAGGTTAATCTTCATGTGTTGCACTGTACTTCTGATGTAAACTGTTGACACACTAAGCGTGTATTTACTGCATTGAATATTTTAATACTGCTTTATGCAAATGTTTTATTTGTTAGCGTCTCTTCAGGGTTAGACCTTTTAACTGTGAAACCACTAAGTTAGCGTGTTAGCGTCGCTTCAGAGTTAGACCTTTTTAAACTGTGGAAACACTTAGTTAGCGTGTTTTTATTACATTGTATATTTGAATATTGCTTTATGCGAGTGTTCTGCTTGTTGTGCACGCTCATACTGATGGGCTGGATGCCTCGTGGCGTTGTCTAGCATCGCTTCAGAGTTTGAACTTTTTAAAATGTAATAACACTATGCAAATGTTCTACTTGTTAGCGTCTTTGTAAACTGTGAAAACACTAAGTTAGAGTGTTAGCGTCGCTTCAGAGCTTGTCCTTTTTTAAAATCTGTGAAAGCACTAAGTTAGTGTGTATTTACTGCATAGTATATTTGAACACTGCTTTACGCGAGTGTTTTGCTTGCTGGGCACGCTCATATTGATGGGCTGGATGCCTCGTGGCGTTTTTAAACTAACAATGGAAATGTTGTGATATATTGTGTAGACTGTGCGTTGCGCTTCTATTTTTTTTTCTCAAATTCACTCTACAAACCTCATCATAATTGAGTGTTGCTCAGCCACATGCTCTAAATCTACTATTTCATTTAAAATGCTAAAAATCTCTGCCTGCTTGTTAACATCCTAGATTTATGTGACGCTTAGCATACTTGTCTCACCCGAATAATTAGACTAACACCAAAGGGCTGTTTGTACTGTTAACTTACATAGGGCAAGTCCAAATAGTTAATGTTTGGTTGAACAAGTCCTACCATTGGTAGCAACACAAAATAGTCATATTTTTACTGTCTTTTAAATATTGTTGTTTTAACACTGTTAAGACTATGGCAATGCTACTGAATTAATCTCACTGTACTAAGGATACCTTGCAGTCTGTTAATAAAGCCACTATCTCTTTCCCTTACTCTCACTTTAGATAGTCCCCCTTGCCAGATCCGCACAGCGTGGCACCTAAAACTATCATCGCTGACTTGCTTGGACTCCCTCCCAGTGCGAATGCACAGAACAGCCTCCTCTCAGTACCACTGCATTTAGAGTAAAACTCCTAAAGGACCCAGGGTAAAAGACTATCCTAAGTAAAAGTATTTTGTCTGATTAGTATCTGTAGAAGGAATTAGACAGTACCAGATATAAACACCAGGCTACTATCCTACTGGTTATCCCAGCAAAAAGAAAAAAAAAACAGCAAGCTGATATTGAACACTGTTACCTTTAAGACCCAGGGAAACTCCTTGTGGTGTAGCCCCTGACGTCAGCGAGGTTACATTACACCCTAGTGTTTTTTCCGCCATTACTTTTCCTCAATGGAGAAGCACAGGTACTGATCTGCCCTCCTGCCTGGTCATTTTAGGGTATGTTGCAAACTGATTAAACCTAGAGAAAACTAGGTTAATCTTCATGTGTTGCACTGTACTTCTGATGTAAACTGTTGACACACTAAGCGTGTATTTACTGCATTGAATATTTTAATACTGCTTTATGCAAATGTTTTATTTGTTAGCGTCTCTTCAGGGTTAGACCTTTTAACTGTGAAACCACTAAGTTAGCGTGTTAGCGTCGCTTCAGAGTTAGACCTTTTTAAACTGTGGAAACACTTAGTTAGCGTGTTTTTATTACATTGTATATTTGAATATTGCTTTATGCGAGTGTTCTGCTTGTTGTGCACGCTCATACTGATGGGCTGGATGCCTCGTGGCGTTGTCTAGCATCGCTTCAGAGTTTGAACTTTTTAAAATGTAATAACACTATGCAAATGTTCTACTTGTTAGCGTCTTTTTAAACTGTGAAAACACTAAGTTAGAGTGTTAGCGTCGCTTCAGAGCTTGTCCTTTTTTAAAAACTGTGAAAGCACTAAGTTAGTGTGTATTTACTGCATAGTATATTTGAACACTGCTTTACGCGAGTGTTTTGCTTGTTGGGCACGCTCATATTGATGGGCTGGATGCCTCGTGGCATTTTTAAACTAACAATGGAAATGTTGTTATATATTGTGTAGAATGTGCGTTGCGCTTCTATCTTTTTTTCTCAAATTCACTCTACAAACCTCATCATAATTGAGTGTTGCTCAGCCACATGTTCTAAATCTACTATTTCATTTAAAACGCTAAAAATCTCTGCCTGCTTGTTAACATCCTAGATTTATGTGACGCTTAGCATACTTGTCTCACCCGAATAATTAGACTAACACCAAAGGGCTGTTTGTACTGTTAACTTACATAGGGCAAGTCCAAATAGTTAATGTTTGGTTGAACAAGTCCTACCATTGGTAGCAACACAAAATAGTCATATTTTTACTGTCTTTTAAATATTGTTGTTTTAACACTGTTAAGACTATGGCAATGCTACTGAATTAATCTCACTGTACTAAGGATACCTTGCAGTCTGTTAATAAAGCCACTATCTCTTTCCCTTACTCTCACTTTAGATAGTCCCCCTTGCCAGATCCGCACAGCGTGGCACCTAAAACTATCATCGCTGACTTGCTTGGACTCCCTCCCAGTGCGAATGCACAGAACAGCCTCCTCTCAGTACCACTGCATTTAGAGTAAAACTCCTAAAGGACCCAGGGTAAAAGACTATCCTAAGTAAAAGTATTTTGTCTGATTAGTATCTGTAGAAGGAATTAGACAGTACCAGATATAAACACCAGGCTACTATCCTACTGGTTATCCCAGCAAAAAGAAAAAAAAAACAGCAAGCTGATATTGAACACTGTTACCTTTAAGACCCAGGGAAACTCCTTGTGGTGTAGTCCCGCTCGGCTTCACGCTCGGGCTCGCTCCGCGCCCCACCCTGCCCCCTATTCCCACCCGCCCCCACTACCTCTACATTTATTAGGTCACTAAGCCCATCCCCCTTATCACCAACCAATCACTACTGTAACTCACTCTGACTCTTCTCCCTCCCTCCCATTTCTCTTTCTGTCTATACTTCTAAGGTTACTCCCTCTGTTCGCCCACCTACTAACCTCTCTCCTTTAACGTTCTAGTCTCCCCCCTCCAACTTTTTCCCCTTTTTACCAAGGTAATTCCCCCAGCTTACTACACTCACCAACATCTCCTCACAACATGGATAGAAGCTCTTTTACTACCCTTCCCTCCATTTCATTACTTCTTATCATTTCTTATCTTTTAACAAGTTATGAAACTCTAGCCACATCAGAAGCCTACCTCCCCAAGGGTCATACCGCCCTACACTCCCATAACCCCTCCAATCTCATGCCCCCCTCTCACTACCCTGTTAAAAACCTGATTCCCAAGAGAAGCTATCCTACCCTCCGCCATCCTAAATCACCCACAACAAAGGATAATCTTAAATTACTAATTAAACTCCAAAAATTACTTAATTTCTTGAAAAAATCCATCACAAAAGATGGCGATATCCACCCCAACCCAGGCCCTAATTTTGACCTAGGCCCTAACACCCGGAAAGCAGACATAAGCTCGATGGGCCCTAATCTTGAGCTAGGCCCTAACTCCCTGAAAGCAGCCAGAAGCATGGTCGGCTCCCTCCTTATGCTTCACCTCAATCTAAGAAGTATCAATAATAAGGTTCACAACTTGCATGCCTTGCTTGCCACCCACTCCCCTGACATCATGTGTCTATCAGAAACATGGCTCAAACCTAGCACTAAGGATGAAGAAATCATCCCACCTGGGTATAACATCCTTAGGGCCGATCGAATAACTAGAAAAGGTGGAGGAATAGCTGTCATGTTCAAGAACTCCTTGAACATCACAATGAACCCACTCCAACCTCCAAAAATCCCTAACCTAGAACTGATTGCACTCAAGCTATGCCTAAACAAACAAAAATGTATCAATCTCATAGTAATATATATACCACCTGGCAATAACGTTGATAACCTAGAACAATCTCTTAGTTGGTTTGCTACCAACTATCCCCAAGAAACCTTAATTCTAGGGGACGTTAATATTGATTGGTCCCTCTTCTCCGAACACTCAAATCCTCTCCCCATCAACTTACATGGCTTCTCCCAAAATATTCTATCTCCCACTAGAATTGGAAATGCTCAACAAAAAGAGAGCATCATCGACTGGATTCTTACTAACAAGGACCCATATAACTATACTGCTGGGACCCTTCCCAACGACCTTAGTGACCACCTTATTACCTTTATTATAAAACACAAATGTCCTACTACAAACCATCCCCTAACCAAATTAGTTAGGCACAGCAAGAATTTTGTCCCAGACCGATTTCTAGCAGACCTCAAAGCATGTAATTGGACCATCCTAAAAACTCTACCCTTAGATGAGAGTGTGTCATACTTTAACGACACTTTCCTCAAGATACTTGACACTCACACTCCTCAGCGACTTACTAGAACTAAGGAACGTATCGCACCTTGGCTAACAAAAGATACTAAAACCAAAATTAAACTCCGTGACCAGGCCTGGAATAAATGGAGAACTACTAAAACCCCCCTAGATCGCATCAAGTTTGTACAGCTCAGAAACTCAACCAAAGCAGCCGTTATGTGGGATAAAAAACAATATTTCTGTCACCTCCAAGACAAACACCAGCATAATCCTAAAAAATTCTGGTCTGGATTCAATCACCTCCTTCATCCAGGTAAATCTACCACCCCCACCCCGGAGAAACTCATGGGCAAAGATCCAGATGATATAGCCAATACTTTTAATTCTTTTTTTACCGAGACCATCCAGTCCCTCGCCAATCAGCTTACTACTTCTCCCTCGGCTGTAATCTTAACTAAAGACCCAACTCAACCCTCCTTTAACCTACAACCAACATCCATCTCCTACATTCGAACCCTCTTGAAAAAACTTAAGCCAACCACCTTAGCGGCTGACTTACTCCCAGCAAATTACTTACAAATAGCATCTGACGCCATAGCCTACCCTGTTTCAATCTTGATCAACCGGTCCATCTCTGAAGCTACTATTCCCTCAATCTGGAAAATCTCTTATATTATCCCTCTCCATAAAGGAGGGCCCTCCACTGACACATCTAACTACAGACCCATAGCTATTCTGTCTCCACTAGCTAAAATCATGGAACGCTGCGTTCACAAGCAACTCATTACCCATCTTACTCGAAACAACCTCCTGTCTAACACCCAGCATGGCTTCCGCCCCCACCATAGCACAACCACTGCTCTCCTCTCCTTTGTTGACTCAGTCAACCACAACCGCAATAATAAATTAATATCCTCTGCGCTCTTTCTCGACCTGTCGAAAGCCTTCAACATGGTCAATCACCAACAGTTGCTCCACACACTGGAAACCTATCACCTTAGCAAATCAACCATAAGTTGGTTTAACGCCTATCTCTCTTGTAGAAAACAGGCGGTTCAGTGGCAAAACAGGCTATCAGACCTACTCCCCACTAACATCGGTGTTCCCCAAGGATCTATACTTGGTCCCCTTCTTTTTTCCATATTTATAAATGGTCTACACTCCATCATTCCCGAAGCCTCCTGCATTCAATATGCAGACGACTCCACCCTGATCTGCTCTGACGCCTCTCTCACCAAACTCCAAGTCACAACCCAAAACTGCTTTTCCGCAGTTGAAAAATGGTTCTCGGAACTAAAACTTTTACTCAACCCAACCAAAACCAAATTACTTCTATTTTTCCCCACCCCAACTACCTCTCAAGGAAAAGAACCTCCTAATACCAACAACCCAACCTTTCATGTGTCCTCCAACAATGGGACCATAATCGAACCTGTCTCTCACACCAAACTACTAGGGGTGACCATAGACCACAAGCTGAAATTTGATACGCATGTCAGCCTGACCATTAAGTCGGTAAACAAAAAACTCGGGTCCATGTATAGAATAAAGAACTTCTTAACCCCGCACACCAAACTAACTATTGCCCGGACCCACCTCCTCTCCACACTCCTTTATGCCTCCCCGATATTCTCCTTCCTCAACAAGAGAGAGCTCAATAAACTATCTAAAACCTATAACCATATAGCCAGATTCATAACAGGTATGCCCTATCGCACCCATCACTGCCAAAATCTAAGGACACTGGAATGGCTAGAACTGCCCAACATTCTCAAACTTAACCAACTCACTGAGGCATTTAAAGCAATCAACCACCCAGACAAAACCCCCTCACTGAACAAAATACTTACCCCCTATTCCAACCTTACGTCCCTCAGGTCATCAAAAAGTCTACTAGTATAGACCATTAAATCTAACAACTCGGGAGGTGAGGCACTCTATGCCAATTCCATTGGCAAATCCTGGAATGCCCTCCCAAACAACCTAAGACACATGACCTCTCTTCACCAATTCAAAAAACACCTCAAGGTTCTCCTCAACTCCCAATGGCTATGCCCTTGCTCTAATCCAGACTAACAGCAGACATCCCAGGCACACCGAACCCTCTACCCAACCCAAAACCTTAAAGGTCGACAATGAAGCTATGTTAAGCCATCTACATAAGTCTGTACCTCTTTTAAACAATATGTATGACCTACTTGTTTACTTTATTTTGCCTATGAATGTATTAATAATTACTGATCTGCTTTATTGTGCCTATGAATGTATTAATAATTTACTGATCTGCTGATATTTTGTCTAGTAACTTCTGTTCTTTGGAGCTTTTCTCCCCGGGCCTCTACTGAAAATGGACATGTATCCAGCTAGACTAGCCCGGTCAACAAATGTAAAATAAAATAAAAAAAAAAAAAAAAAAAAAAAAAAGATACTGAGGGCAAACTAGCTAATTTTAACAATATGGAGGGAGTATTTCCTTAGGCTTTTGGTATGTATGGTTGTCTGGCTGTATTTTTAATTTGTCTTTTGCACCAATTTATAGACAATGTTTAAGCTGTATTTTACACTTGCAGGTTCATTTTATAGCTGCAGGGTATAATTTTCAGGGCTATGTGAGGGAGAGCAGAGTGAAATTACTGTGTTCATGGTATTATTTTGGGTGTAAGAAAGGACATACTGGGGGCAAACTAGCTAATTTTAACAATATGGAGGGAGCCAAATTACTGTGGGGGACAGCCTAAAAGGTGCCTTTAGACCCAGGTCAGCAGTATACAGTACTTGCTTTAAGTTCTAATCTATGTTCTGTTTTTAAACACAGACCACAACTTTAACAGTAAAATTTGATGGAACTTTGTAGCATTAGGAGCCTTATTTAAGAGCTGTGAAGTTTGGTGCTGTTGACCCAGTACAGCTGAATTAAACAGTTTAAGCAGAAAAACTTTAGAAAATGTAGTAACCTTAGTTAAGTTTGTCATTGAGGGTAGACCAGTGTGGCTGTCCATTTTATTTTTATTTTTAAAAAAATTCCCAACTGGATGCAAACCTTTTAACTGTGTGAGCCTTTCAGGGTGGGAGCCGTGAGAAGAGATAATACCTAATAATATATATTTAGTGTTAGTTCATCAGCAGAAGTAGAACTGTAGCAAAAAAAATTGATTGAACAGTGTTTCATGCCATATATAACACAGTGACTGAGAGAAAAAGCATAATCCTTACATTAATAGTACATTGCACTGCCCTAAAAACAGTTTCAAGTATTTGGTAGCTAAATAGAACCAAGTAGGTAGGATATAGCACGTATAAGACAAAACGCTAATCAGGGTCACAGTATTTTGTATACAGCATCTTGTATCTTTAGCCTGAAAATAAAGCTCACATGCTACTACCATTAAAGTAAGCTGTTTGTACAGAGTCTAGGATTTAAGAAGTAGACTAAATATAGCAACAAAGTTACACTGATCCACTTTAGCTTCAAAATACAGCCCAAATGCTACTACCATTGAAAAGTAGGCTGTACAGAGTCTAGGATTTAAGTAGACTAAACGCAACAACAAAGTTACACTGATCCACAAACAATGACTTCAGTTTAGCAGCAACAAGAAAGCACAAAATTCAGTTGCCCACTGCATTCAAAAAAGTTACACTGATCCATCAACAGTCACTTCAGTTTAGCAGCAGCAAGAAAGCACAAAAGCAGTTACCCAAACCATTTGTCAGCCTCATGTATTAATGCACTTTTAAACATTCAGAGTCATCATAACATTTCTCTTATTATTAAATCTACAGTTGCATTTAATCAAAGAGTCAGTAACACAAAATTACATACCAAGTTTACAGCAGGACAGCCATCTGGGTCGGGAGCACTGGGGAGTTTGGAAAATGGAGGTTAATTGAGGTGGTTAAGTAACCTTGGATTGTTAGCAAGGAAGGGGGAGGGGTACATGTAAGGGGCTAACCACGCCAAAGGAATTCCCAGAGCCTGTGATTAAAGTAAGAGGCTTTTTTCTTGCTTTTGTACTTGGTTTAAATTCTAATCCATGTTCTGTTTTTAAACACAGACAGCAACAGTAAGAGGCTTGGTTTTATGTTTGGCTGTATTTTTAATTTGTCTTATGCACCAATTTATAGACTATGTTTAAACTATATTTTATACACTTGCAGGTTAATTTTATAGTTGCAGGCTATTATACCAATTAATATTGACATTGCCTAGGATTATAGTTTTGTTTTTTATGCTGTGAGAGGCCCAGGATAATATTTCTTTTATAATAGCTATGCTATTACCTGGGGGTATGTAGAGGACTATGATACAGAGATTTTCAGAGTTGTTAATTCTTTAGGAAGGAGACTAAAATTTCAGTGTTTAGGAATTGTGGGATGTGGCCAATAAATGGGAGTATGTTATTAAGGAATAGTATGGCAATGCCAAGTCCTTTCTTGGTGGATCTATGAACTCTTATTACACTGTAGTTGGGAGGGAGAAATTCTGCATCTTTTATATTAGACTTTAGCCATGTCTTGGTCATAACTAGGAAGTCTGTTTTATTATGAGCTAGCCATAATACTTTGAAAGTTTATGGTAGTTATGCATAGTGATTTTTAAGCATTTAGTGGGGTTTGTCATAATTGGGGGACTGGCGGTACAAGGACTGGGTTGGGGTGGATATCATCACATTGGACTAATGTCAAGAAAATAAATGAAAGCTGATGAGTAAAGGTGGTTAGTTTGGAGCTGATAAAGTACAATAAAAGGGGGTAGGTATAACATGAGTTATGAAAAGAGTATTTTGTGGGGAGGATGTGTATTTTAGAGCACAGTAGTGGAGTTATATAAAATAGGTTGGGGTTAATTTCTGAGCAGCTATCAGATTGGGTGCATATGAAGCTAGTTGCAGAAGTGGGTTTGATGAATATTAATCTGTGGTTGAATGATGTGAATTGTATTAGAAGTGCTAGTAGTATAGTATAGGGTAAGAATAGTATGTGTGCAATGGAGGGGGCCATGTTGATTGGTGAGGAAGGTTTTAAGTGGAAGGAAGTAGAGATAGGAAGTAGGCAAATTTTATTGGTGAGCTTTTGGAAGGAGGTGTGACTAGGGGAATATAAATTTAAGGAAACTGTTGGTGGGTGGGAATGGGGGATAGGGTAGGGGAGCAGAGTGAGCTCAAGTATAGTAAGGGTGAATGGAGCAGGTTGCACCAGGTTTGTGAAACTGCCAGCAGAGGTTGCACCAGGTTTGTGAAACTTACATTTGTGAAAATTAGCACATCAGAAACTATCAGTAAGCTAGTTTACAGAGTATGTTTCTATAGGGATAAGAATATCTGAGGTGGTAGGTGTCAGCATGCAGAGTGTCTCAAGAATGGAGTAAGCTACAACAGATTAAGTGGAGATTATTGTAGTATAGGAAGACTAGGAGCTACTGGGATGGATGGTTCTAATAGAGATGCAGATAATTAAATAGAAGGGGTACATATAGTGCACCTGGAGTAGCTAGTGAAGAGAAGAATAAGAGAGGAAGGGGAAACCAGGAAAATGAGGATTAAACACAGCTAAGTAGTGTATATTTTACTTTTATTTTAGTATTTTTATTTTATAAAAGGCAAAAAGGACCTGCAGACTACAGGGCAAGGAGAAGAAAGTAAGAGAGAGACAAACATCTGTGGAAGCCCGCTATGCCATCCTTTACCAGAAGTGCACTAAGCTACTGCTTCATCCAAGTTGCTATATGAACAGGAAAGAGGGTAAAGAACTATGGTAGTTTGTTGGCAGGGTTAAGAGTAAAAATATTTCAGGTATGAAACATGCATTCACTTTTTTTCTTCAACAACACACCCGCATATCCAGTTATGTAACAGTCTTGCTTGGGTTTAGACAATTCGTTGCCACCTTCAGAGAGTGGGTGGCAGCAGATGAGCAGGCTAGGAAAGCTGTTTATGTCCTAAAAGAGAAAACAACATGTTTATGGTCAGATTAGTTGGTAACAAACTAGTAGTAAAATGGAGACAATTATAAAACAAAGTGACTGAGAGATAGGTAATGCATACTAATGTAATCTTTCAATTTCAGAAATTACATCAGTCATCTTCGGCTACTTACTTTGGGAGACAAAGTGGCGATAGTGAAGTGGTATTTCACAGGAATTCATTTATTCTGAACCAAAGGATTGAGTAGAGGAATGGGTAAGCCAATTTCACATACACTGCATTACAGATTGTTTCAGAAAGTTTTACTAAGAAAACCTAAGGTTGGGGATTAATTTCCTTAGCACTCAGTAGTGTATGAGGTGAAGTGGCCAACAAAAATTGCAATACACTACTCAACCAAATAATAGTACAGAATTACTAAAAGAAGAGGGACAAGGTTATGAGCAGTTAGAAACTGGACAAAAACATTGGGCATTTCACATGAGCGGAAAGTCCACAGCATGCCTCTAGAAACAGCAGTAGTTGAACAAAAATAAATTCAACTTACTCTTTGTGATAGTGTATGAAACTTAGAACACTATGACAAAATAAGGCAGTTTTACCCCTAAAACACTTAACTATACATATAAATCATATTGGCAGCAAACATAAGTTGACTTTAGGTACAGGCAGAACAATATCTATTGATTCAAAATAGACAACAGACTTGTATATTAACTCAGAAGTGATCAGTGCAGTAAATAAACCATTGGCTAGATTATGACAGTGATAAACAGGGAATAAACATACAACTGCTACAAAACAATTCAGTGTCACTAGGTATTAACACACTTACATGGAGGGTATAGCATTCCAGGATGGGCTAGAGAAATAAGCAGGATGGAAGAGAGGCAAAAAGTGGCACCAAATGGGAAAGTAGAAATGTTTGAGTGGCGCAAAGGATGGTAGGAGTGAATAGAAGGGAGACACACAAACCACACAGAAGTACTGAATAAGTATCAGGTTTGTGAAACTCAGGAAATCAGCAAGTGTCAGAAATTATAGTATATAATGACACAGCTCTCCATTCCAAAAGACCCACAATACTGTAATTTCATAATGACACCGAAAGCACATCTCTGCACAGTTAACACTTCTAAATCTTTGACCATCATCATTCCAAGAATTTGAAATAACTTACACATTTATGCACATTGGTTATGTGCTTTCCTTGCCTTTTGTGATATCCAATGACATGGGTTCAAATCCTGCAAATGACTCTTACAAACTTTTTTAATGGATTGATAGATGTGATGCTGTTGTTACTGCTTATGGATTACTTTTTTGGGCATTTTTTCATTTTCATTCTGATTATCCTACATAACAATGATATACATAAAATTGATTGTCTTGCATAGCTTTGTATTGCAAATGATAGGCGAGCAATTCAATTTACAGTTGCTTCCATTTTCAATTACCATGCTGAGATGTACTTCCCATGTGTGCTTTCCCATATTTGACTAATTCTGCACATATCTATCTATGTGTGTGTGTGTGTGTGTGTGTGTGTGTGTGTGTGTGTGTGTGTGTATATATATATATATATATATATATATATGTATGTATGTATGTATATACATATATTTATATATATATATATATATATATATATATAGAGAGAGAGAGAGAGACAGAGCTATGTTGCTGTATCCACAACATTGATACATGTTGCTCATATACTGCATGTACCTTGTGTAGTCATTGTTATTGATGATCTGCATGTTTGCAGATATTATTATCTCCAACTGAGTCGTATTGCAACAATAAACTGTGCATCATAGCATTGCTTTCTGTGTATCATTTCCTATCAGGCAAAGGATGCAATGTTTGCTTGTATTTATTTTCTTTTTGGACAGTCCTCAGGATGTTTGTAATTGCTCATGCTACTGTAAGAGTTTTACTGTGTAATAACACACTCTTGCACATCAATCACTGCTCTATCAGATGCAGCAATATTAGTGTATGCCCTCTGTTTTTGGATATATTTTTGATGATTCATTCCTGTACACTCCATGCACCTAGATCTTGTTTTATAGTGGCAGTTTTACAGGTAATATTCCACTCTATTTATCTGTATGATGATTTCCTACCTGATGTTGTGCACACCTCCTGTGTCACATACATTTGCCTGTGTGGTCCTCTTTGGTGATGTTACTTATATGGTGTTGTATATATGTTCTTACTAGTATATCTTATGTTTATACTTTGTATAGTCTTTGATATGGACAAATAAAGGTTTCTTTCCATTAGTTGTGATTTGTGCTGCTGCTGTGGGGCAACACGTGAGCATCACTGTTTACTCTGTGTACATTTTTGATGGTTGCCTGTCATGGCTCAAAGGTGTATGTCAGACACTCTAGGAACCAAGATGAAAACTCCAAACCAAATAAATTTGGATGCGAGTTCCAGCCTTCCTGGAAACAGCTAACAGCTGACAAGCGAACCAAACCAAATGGTCTTAGGTTTGAAAAAGGTTCTACGGTAATCCGGTAATCAGGAACCACCAAAAAACAGCTTGAACACAAACTGCTAACAAACGTACCAAACCAAATTGCCTTTAGGTTTGAAAAAGTTCTCCAGTAGTCAAGCGTTTCCAAAATGATGATTTATTAATGAAGTAAAACCATAACAGGAACTGCTCACAAGACAGCTTCTAACACAAACTACCAACATAAACTGCACGATCTACCTAGGTTTCGTCCGTAGACTTCTTCAGAATAAAACACTCCCTCTTCTTGCCACTTAAATATCCCCAGTGAAACCAATTAATCAATAAAATCATGCAACAATAATCACATAAATGTTCTGTATATAATACCAATGCAATGTGCTTTATTTTTAATTTTAATTTGTTTAAATTAGTTAAATTTATTGTAATTGTTATTTATGTTTTTGTCTAAAAATAAACCAATTTATGTTTGTATTAAATATTGTGGATGTCCTTGTGTATGTTGAAATATTAAATATTAAATATTAAATGTTCAATGTCAAATATTAAAAAATATATATAAAAAATATATATATTAAAAAATATATATGTTAAAAATATACGTTAAAAAACATTATGAAATTGATGTATGAAATTCATATAAATATATATCTCTCATAATGCAGTACGTGAATCAACGCCCCTTAATATTCTTAAGTTTTAAAAGAGGCTTAATGCTACAACATTCATTTAGTCCAGGAAAATTATAGGCATTTAAACATATTTGCCATTTAAGTTCACTTATATCCAAATCTACATCAGTTATTCTCCCTTGTATGTCCTTCACAACTTGGTTAATCACACAAAATTTGAATTCATGATCGCTGTTGTCTATTTTGTGCCTTGCCAAAGCATTAGTAGGCTTTAAATGTTTGATATCCAACAGATGTTCTTTAATTCTCTCCCTAAAATGTCTGTTGGTTTTGCCCACGTAATATGCTTTACAATTTTGGCACAAAGCCAGGTAAACCACATTAGTGCTATAACAATTATAATGCCCAAAAATCCTAATGTGTGTTCCATTAATAATAAACTTCTCCCCTGTTGTCTTTATGTACTGACAAGTCGAACATCTACCATATTTGTAATTTCCTTTGGGCCTGTTTGTATATATATTTCTTTCACTATATTCAAATATGTTCTTTAAAGATGCATCCTTCCTATACACATATTGTATTCTACCTGGAAATAGTTCAGCCATATCATAATTCAATTTAAATATCTCCCAATTGTTATTTAATATATTTTTAATTTTGTGTACATTGTCATTGTAGGTAATAATATATGACAATTTAATCTTAACTTGATTTTGATTGTCATTTCTAATTCTTTGAATTTCATCATTCATTAAACCTTCCGTATTTAGAATGGCCCTATATGTACCCAATAATCTTTTGCGCTTCACTTCCTCATATACATCAGAACATAACTCACTAGGATAACCTCTATTTATAAATAGTGTTTCTATAAACGACAATTCATCCAGGAAATCCCCATACTCACTGACCATTCTGGCAGCCCTGACCATCTGTCCCTTTATAATAGCTTTCTTCTGATGGTCAGGGTGCCAGCTGTTAAACTGTAAATAGGAATTTGAAAAGGTGGGTTTTCTGTGTATATTAGAAACCAACAACCCATCATTTATATTTAAAGTTAATTTTACATCCAAATAAGTAATTGATTCAGAATTAATTTCATATGTAAATTTAAAAAACCAGATAGTGTTATTTATATATTCCAAAAATCTCTTTAAACCACTATTATCACCTTTCCATATAAAGAAAATGTCGCCCAAAAAACGACAATATGAATTTATATTTATGTAATGTTCACTGTTGAAAACAAAATTATTCTCCCAATATGCCATCACATAGTTAGCGTAAATGGGGGCACATGCTGCCCCCATTGCAACGCCTGTAACCTGCTTATAATAATTCCCCTCATAATATATATAATTATTATTGAGTACCATCTCCATTAATCTAATCATTGAATTAATGTCATCTTGCTCATACATTCCTGTTTCAAAAATTTGCTCTTCCAACCACATTAAACCAATGTCATGTGGTATTGATGTAAATAAGTTAACAACATCCACTGTGACAAACATATTATCGTTCTGATGTTCATAAACCTTCATCCTGTTTAAGAAATCCCACGAATCTTTCAAAATGTGGGAAAACTTCCTTATTCCTTTCTGCAAATGAAAGTCCAAATATTGACTAATAAAACAGGTTTTGTTTCTTTTGCCATCCACTATTTGTCTAAATTTTAAATTGTCCAATCCCTTGTGTATCTTTGGGATACCAAAGATACCACTAATATGAGGATAATTATTACATAAAAAATTATAATCTTTTTCCGATATCTGTCCTTGATATAACATATCTTGTAAGCCCAAGTCAATATCCCTGTAGGCAATGTTAATCTCGTTCAAACTAACCTCCATGTATGAATCTTCCATTATCATTGTTATATTTCTTATATGTCAACAATGTTGACACAACACATTTTGACACAACAGTGCTTATTTGGATGTAAAATTAACTTTAAATATAAATGATGGGTTGTTGGTTTCTAATATACACAGAAAACCCACCTTTTCAAATTCCTATTTACAGTTTAACAGCTGGCACCCTGACCATCAGAAGAAAGCTATTATAAAGGGACAGATGGTCAGGGCTGCCAGAATGGTCAGTGAGTATGGGGATTTCCTGGATGAATTGTCGTTTATAGAAACACTATTTATAAATAGAGGTTATCCTAGTGAGTTATGTTCTGATGTATATGAGGAAGTGAAGCGCAAAAGATTATTGGGTACATATAGGGCCATTCTAAATACGGAAGGTTTAATGAATGATGAAATTCAAAGAATTAGAAATGACAATCAAAATCAAGTTAAGATTAAATTGTCATATATTATTACCTACAATGACAATGTACACAAAATTAAAAATATATTAAATAACAATTGGGAGATATTTAAATTGAATTATGATATGGCTGAACTATTTCCAGGTAGAATACAATATGTGTATAGGAAGGATGCATCTTTAAAGAACATATTTGAATATAGTGAAAGAAATATATATACAAACAGGCCCAAAGGAAATTACAAATGTGGTAGATGTTCGACTTGTCAGTACATAAAGACAACAGGGGAGAAGTTTATTATTAATGGAACACACATTAGGATTTTTGGGCATTATAATTGTTATAGCACTAATGTGGTTTACCTGGCTTTGTGCCAAAATTGTAAAGCATATTACGTGGGCAAAACCAACAGACATTTTAGGGAGAGAATTAAAGAACATCTGTTGGATATCAAACATTTAAAGCCTACTAATGCTTTGGCAAGGCACAAAATAGACAACAGCGATCATGAATTCAAATTTTGTGTGATTAACCAAGTTGTGAAGGACATACAAGGGAGAATAACTGATGTAGATTTGGATATAAGTGAACTTAAATGGCAAATATGTTTAAATGCCTATAATTTTCCTGGACTAAATGAATGTTGTAGCATTAAGCCTCTTTTAAAACTTAAGAATATTAAGGGGCGTTGATTCACGTACTGCATTATGAGAGATATATATTTATATGAATTTCATACATCAATTTCATAATGTTTTTTAACGTATATTTTTAACATATATATTTTTTAATATATATATTTTTTATATATATTTTTTAATATTTGACATTGAACATTTAATATTTAATATTTAATATTTCAACATACACAAGGACATCCACAATATTTAATACAAACATAAATTGGTTTATTTTTAGACAAAAACATAAATAACAATTACAATAAATTTAACTAATTTAAACAAATTAAAATTAAAAATAAAGCACATTGCATTGGTATTATATACAGAACATTTATGTGATTATTGTTGCATGATTTTATTGATTAATTGGTTTCACTGGGGATATTTAAGTGGCAAGAAGAGGGAGTGTTTTATTCTGAAGAAGTCTACGGACGAAACCTAGGTAGATCGTGCAGTTTATGTTGGTAGTTTGTGTTAGAAGCTGTCTTGTGAGCAGTTCCTGTTATGGTTTTACTTCATTAATAAATCATCATTTTGGAAACGCTTGACTACTGGAGAACTTTTTCAAACCTAAAGGCAATTTGGTTTGGTACGTTTGTTAGCAGTTTGTGTTCAAGCTGTTTTTGGTGGTTCCTGATTACCGGATTACCGTAGAACCTTTTTCAAACCTAAGACCATTTGGTTTGGTTCGCTTGTCAGCTGTTAGCTGTTTCCAGGAAGGCTGGAACTCGCATCCAAATTTGTATGTCAGACACTGTTCTGTTGCCTGAGCTAGGAGATATGACCACATCCTCCATTGCCTGTGCCTATGTCTTCTCACCCCTGTGTCCTCCTGATAATCCTGTGACAGCTCTGATATGTCACCATCATACATCTGGGGTTCTTAGGGTAGGTCATACATACCCGCGCTGGTAAGCTACAATGTTTTGCTATTATCATGTCATGTAGCATGGCACACACAGTAACCATCTATGATGGCTTTTCTGGTGTACATTGTAGTGCATCCCTCACCATACCAAACACACACTAGATGGTGTTTCATGCTGTGTATGCTCTGTTATATGCGACATTGGTAGATGTTTATGGGGCTCTGTATGACATCATTAACCAGGGCTCCAATAGATACCTACAGTCACTTGTCGGCACATATCTTGTCCTCAGGCTTACTATTGACAGGTCTAGATTCTGCTTACATCCTAGCTGTGTTTCTGTACTTACCGAGCTGTAGTCCCCCAGGTATTTCACCATATTGAAAAGCAGCCCTCAGGTTGCTTTCCCTTCATATTGTGACATCATGCACACTGCTGGGGTGTTTTGTCAGGATATTGATAATGAGGCCATCTGTTGAGTACGCCACCTGACAACTGAGCAATGGCCACCCCTTTCTATTGGTATACCATTCAGCAGCAAGTACAACTGGGTTTTTAAATGGTGCATGGGTGCAGTCATCACACCAAGGACATGGGAGAATTTGGCTATGGCATAGAACTGCTACATGGCAGTTCATTGATCCATGACTGTTGTTAGGAAGTGAATGTAATCCTCCACTTTAGTGGACATTGCTGATATGAAATGTGAGAGGATGCTGCCAGCAGCTGTCTGAGACACCTACAGCATCCAGCATCTCCTCTATGTGCTGAAATGTCCCAGAGGCCAGGATACCTAGATTCAGATTCACTTTTATTTCTATCAGTACTGAGTTACCCTGCAGACTTCAAGCATTCATGTGGGGTACACATATCCTATACACAGACTGCACCAACTCCATATAATCTGTATCTATCTACCTCACTATTATTTCCTGATCTGAGAACTGGCTTAACTGTAGCCTGGTTCAGTGACTAGCCCTCTGCCTTTTAGGACGCATTTGCAGATCATCCTCCAGTATGGCGTGCAGTATCCCAGCATGCTGTAGTGCATTAAATGTCAGTTTTGGTTGCATTATTTTTTTTATGTATGATTTGAGAATTCTGCAAGATTGCATATGAATCTGTAGAATATAGTGGTATTAAGATAAAGCACATAAGGCCTCAGCTGAGTGCTTTCATAAAACTTTTGGCAAAGTACTTTGTCCCATTTAAGTTGCATTGGGTGTGCCTGTTGTGTTTTGCTATCTGGTGGATGTGCTTGGAGTCTGTAATTATCCTATACTGAATAGATAATTACTTGGTCTTGTTTTAGCATACACTATAGAATCAAACCTGCAGCTGATGCAATATTGTCTTCCTTCAGTATGTTGCATTGTCCAAAACCTTTGTTTGGAATCTGGCCCAATGTGTCTGCTACCTCACTACTGGAACACCCTACACGGAAAATTAGCACAGCTGATAATTTTTATTCATGGAAGTATAATGTAAGATGTAGTTATTCCATTAAAGAAGTATGTTTTTTATTATTTTTTTTAGCTACGGTATTTTGAAGGTGTATATAAATCTCTGATAGCGTCTAAGTTGTTATTTATTTCCGAGTTTATTTATGGGGTGAAAACTGAGTCGGTATTGAGATTGAAACCTCAAAAAATATCTTCTAATTTGTTTTGTTTTTTCAAACCACTTTTAAATTTAACAGCAACATTGTAGCTAGCTCATGCAGTGTCATATGTAGCTTACGCAAAATGGCACCTTCGCAATTCAAAGTTGAGAAGCAAACTGCCTGCTACAGTTACTACCACACATTGACTTCTTCAGCACTTTACCTGAGCTGTAAATACAACATTGGCAATCCTTTGTGAAGCCATGATATCTTCACTGCTTCATAAAGCAATGACAGTATTGCACTCCCACACAATCAGCACCTGACAAGTTTGTCTCCTTAAAGTGTCCACAAAGGGCAGCAGCCACCTTTTTCCCACCATAGTTAGGGTTGTACATTAGCAATATACTCAGAAATTAAATTAACCATAAAGCACCGATACATGAGAAGTGGAACAATACACTTGAACATAGACTGTTATGGAAACTCATTACTGAGTCTTGGTGTAGTGACACCCCATTAATTTTGATACCTGGACATGGTAAGGTATTAATTTAAGTAGGAAGGATTACAGTTCGATGTAGTGAAAGTGGATGGCTTCAGCCATCCAGCTCTCATTACGCTGGATTTTTAAATCCAGTCCCTTAATTTCTTGAGAAATTTATTCATCCACCCATCCATCCATCCATCCATCCATCCATCCATCCATCCATCCATCCATCCTTTATCTTCCCATTAGATAGAAAAAGCATTGAATATTAATGTCTTTCCCATTTGTGACAAGGGGAAACGGGTTTCATTGGCTTTATTATGGTTTCTTCCCAACCACATTTGCATTGAGATACATTTATCGCTCAAAACATTAAATCCAGAATATCTAGTTTTCATAATGATTTCCTTGCATCTTCAGAGTCAGTGGTGTACAGCTTAAGTTTTTTTTTTTTTTTTTTTGCCATTAAAGGATGTGTTTTATGGGTCTATATTATAACATCGAAGTCTAAAAACATCAAATGTTATAATATCGACCCCATTTAATCGAAACACCAGAAAACCGAACAGTCAGAATAGCAAATTTTTTCCCAGGGAAAAAAATTGCTGTTCCGGCAAACATACACACAACTCAAGCACACCAAAATAAATAATCCACACACATACAATTCACGAAACCCTACACTAAACCAGACATACACCACTAGCTTCCCACTTACCTTAACCCAACCCTAACCCTAAGGTCCCAAACTATTGCACACTCACCTTACCCGCTCCCTAACCCTAACTCACCTACCCCACCCTAACCCTCACGTCCACACAATCGCACATTTACCTGACCCGCGCTCTAACTCTAACTCATTTAACCTGCCCCTAACCCTAAAGTCTGTCACTACCGCACACTCACTTCACCCGTGCCCTAACCCTAAAATCCCTAACTACCGCACACTCACCTTAACCCAGTCCGTTTGCTCACTTACTTTAACCTGGTCCGTAACCATCGCACCACACTTACCTGAACCCAGTCCATAACCTCCTTTCGCTCACTTCCCTAAACCTGGTCCGTAACCATTGCACCACACTGCTGTAAATAGCAAAGCCACGGACCACCAAAATCTTACCCTAGGTATAATTTCCATGTTCTGAGGCTTCACTATTCTCAGCCTTCGCACTAAAGGTTTCGATAGTATAACATTCAAAGTTTTTGAACTTCGATGTTATAATATAGACCTGTGTTTTATGACGTCAGTGATTAATTGTGAAAACATATTTTAAAAGTTGCCTATGTAACTTTTGAAAAGGGTTTCTCTATATGAATTGTTAGACTAATTATTTTTTATTAGCACCCTCTTAGTTGAGCACAAGGTTTGGGTTGGGTGGTTATTTTCAAGAGGTATAATAGATGGGCATCCTGAATTTTGATGTAACAATGCATAGCTTTATTTAGGGGGGTGAGGTCTAGTTTGTTTATGAAGGGAAGTTACGATAATTTTGTGAGCAGGCAAATTTGTGGCAAGGAAATTCAACATGATGGACAGCACACCCATTCGATACCACACCCACCAAACTTTCTAAGTAGTTCTGAGTTCTTTCAAGCTCTTAGTTAAAGATCACCATTGAGTTGCAAAAAAGGATTGATGTTAACATTGCATATTACGGATATTGTGTACAAGCAATTTGATGTACTAATTAGGGTGTTACCTGTTAATGAAACTTATTATTAGTCAGATATTAGGACCAGTATTGTACATTCAAATACTGAGTATAAATCAGCAGCATGTAATTAATAAAAAAATTTATTAACAGTCAAATATTTCAGTAATTAATACACGGTGAATTTGTATGCATCAGAAAAAATATCATACAATAATGAATTCCTGGGGGGATGTCAGAAGGAGATTTCTTCATGCTCCCTAAGGATGAGGTCTTGTGGGGTCTGATCACTCCTCTAGTTCCTTACATGGCACCTCATTCACTTGTGGTCATGCATCTTCCTGCACCAGGGTCTCAAGCCTTTCAGTTGCTCAGTGTTAGAGTCAGTATTGGATGGTGTTATTTTGAAAGCCAGAAGGCATCCCAGTTCAGCTGCAGCTGCCCCAGGGGACTGAAATGTTATAGTGATACCCACTGTTAATCTTATGCACCTGATGACTTAGGTTCATAGGTTCATAGGTTCATACTAGGCTATCTGCCCTAGGGCATTTATAAGCCTAGCCAGAGTGTGTTTGGCTTTCACCACCCATTTTAAATTAATTTTGCTATGCCCTTTTTCGAGGTTAGTATACTGTGCCTCTGTCTAACAGTGACACAGAAGTGATACCCGGGGTAAACCTACGATCTCCCATCCACTCATCAAGATTCCTCTTGAAGAGAGTCAAGGAGGGACTCTGCCTAACCTGGACTGGGATTTTATTCCAGAGTGAAGGGAGCCTCTGGGTTATGAATCTGTCCCTCCAGCATGTCCTATTTATTTCAGTGCTGAGGTTCAAGTCTCTCGGGCAGCATATGGCATCTGTTTGAGCCCTTTGATCCTCTTGGTGAGGTACTTTTGGGGTCTTTCCAGTTGCTGCAGGTGTCTGGTAAGGTACATCCCAAAAGGGGCAATGTACTCAATTATGGGCCTGATGAGGGATGAGTAAAGAGGCACGATGACCTCCCCTGATCTAGATGTGAATCCCTTCATGATTAGGTGGGCTATATAAAATGTTTTTCCAACAACTTTGGCCACATGGTTGTCAAATGAGAGATTGCTATCAACTTGGGTCCCCAGGTCCCTAATTACTTCTTCTGTACTTAATGGATTACCACCTATGTGGTAATTTGTGGGCACTTTGTTTTTGCCAAAGGGGATGACTATACACTTTTTGGCGTTTAGCTTGAGGCCATGGCTCTGGCACCAGTTGTCTGTTTCTATGAGGCCCTTTTGGAGGATGCTTGTGTCGGCTGGAGAGTCGATTATCTGTGAACTTGGTCAGCCACAGTCCTTCCATGTTGGCCTGTACCTCCGAGAAATATATACCGAACAAGAGAGGTCCCAGGACTGAGCCTTGTGGGACGCCACTTGTAACTGGTTTGGAGTCTGACATGGCTCCAGCAATTCTAACCATGTGGGTTCTGTCCTTGAGCCAGTTTGCAACCCATCTAGTGACATAGGGGTTTATATTTAAGCTGGTGAGCTTATCTATAATGTCCGAGTGAGGTATTGTATCGAAGGCTTTTGCGAGGTCCAGGTAGGCTGTGTGGACCACCTTCCCCTCGTCAATGGCCTTGGTGACTATTTCAAAGAAATCAACCAGGTTTAAGAGGCAGGATCTGCCCTTAACAAAGCCGAACTGGGTAGGATCCAGTGTCTGTAGGTCCCCAATATCTTTATTTATGAGGTCCATGATGATCCTTTCCATAGCTTTGCAGACCAAACTAGTCAGGCTTATGGGGTGATAGTTTCCAGGATCCGTTGAGGCACCACATTTGTGGAGAGGGACCACTGTTGCTGTACGCCACTCTTTGGGTACATATCCTGTAGTAAGGCTGAGATTGAACAGTAGTTTTATGTTTGGGTTTAGCTCTTCTTGGAGTTCATGTAGGACGCAGCCCGGGACACTGTCTGGTCCCATTGATGCTGCGTTTTTTGCTTTGGAGAGGGCGTCTCTTACCTGAGCATCTGAGATGTCAGGGGGGCAGCACTCTGCTGGGATAGATATTTGCCCTTTTGGTGGGGAGGGAGGGAAAAGTTTGCGCTGAACCTGTCAGCTAGAATGTTGACAATGTCTGTGGGTTCGGTGTATTTTTTGTCATTTAGGACTAATTCTGAGCATATCTGGGAATTCCCACCCAGGTTCCTAACATAACTAAAGAAAGCCTTGTGATTATCCTTAGTGTCCTGTGCAATGTTTCTCTGGAAGCTGGCCTTAACGATTTTATGAGTGCCCATAGTTTTTTTGCTAATACTGATCAGAGATGCCTTCCCTTTTTGGGATTTTGCTCTATCGTGTAGTAGCTTTCTCCTTCTATTGTATAGTTTGTTTATGGCTGGGGTCCACCAGACAGGATGTCTGCCTTTGGAGGATTGGGTCTTGGTTTTATTTGGGATTGGATGATCCATGCATTCCTGAAGGTGTTCATAGAATGCGTTTATAAAGGATTCTGCGGTCCGGGCCATATTTTCCACAGGCCCAGGGGCTTTGAAGGATTCCACCTCGGTTTTGAGGAGTGTGATATTTGCTTTAGAGAAGTTTTTCACTGTGGTTTTCTGGGCAGGGGGTGGGGTCAGGATGTGAATATCCAGTGAGATTAGTTTATGGTCTGATCTTACCAGTGAGGGATATACTTCTGGTCTGGAGCATAGAGTCCCCATGTTGGTGATGATCAGGTCCAGTATGTCTTCCCCTCTTGTGGGAGTGGTAACAAGTTGTTCCATAGCATTTGAGTTTATAAATTCTAGGAACCTTTGGACTTCTTGTGATCCACTGGGGGGGGGGGGGGGGGCAAA
Source organism: Protopterus annectens (assembly GCF_019279795.1). NCBI lineage: Eukaryota > Metazoa > Chordata > Ceratodontiformes > Protopteridae > Protopterus > Protopterus annectens. Next base: position 1,521,862,794 of record NC_056733.1, read on the forward strand.
CTCAGACACTTAAGTCTTTTCCCCCTAGGTTGCTTAACAGCATAGTCTGGGAGATGGACTGACTAGACAGAAAGGTTTACTCTACTGCCTCTTCCGGGTTTAAAGCACTGACAATTTCCACTCACTTGTCTTGGTTTAGTTTCCTTCTCATACAGTGACTGTATGCCACTCTGCTCTCTTCCTTCACATTATCATTACTGCATGGCAGCAGGTGCAAATTCTGTGGCTTTCCTAGAGATTGTTCCCCATTTGTCTTCCTGACCATATCCTTTCTCTACCTTCCTCTTAGCACTGCAGATTGCATTCACTGGCTCCTGTCTTAGTCAGGACACCACAAAATGCAAGGTCCACACTGTGCTCATGTGCAGTTCCTCCACCCATATCCTGCTATCTCTGGGTTATAATCACCTTGGCAGAGATGTGGAGGGTTCCCATAAATCTCTCTATAGGTGCTCTTTAGTACACACATGTTAGAGCAGCTCTTGGGGTACATATATTGAAATTCTTCTCCTACACTTTTCAGTAAAGCAGAGAATAAATGAGTATTCCCCCGCAGCAGACTTTACTCCAACACCAGTGAGAAAAGCTTTCTGAAATTTCATAAGAATTGGCAGTTTATTGCATATTAGATGTTTCTGTTTTTTTTTTTACACAGCTGTCAAAAGAGACAATACAGTACATTCTCTCAACTAGAAGCAACATTACAGTGCCTTTTACTGTGTAGTAAGTTTATCATCCACAACTCTGGTGACAGACTCGAAGAAGTCTATCAGGTTGAGCAGGCATGATCTATCTTTCACAAACTCATACTGCATGGGGTCCAGAGTTTGGAGATTCCCTATGTCGGAATCCGGAATGTTATTTATTTAGCTTTATGTGAAGCAGACCATGTAGGTATGACCTCACGTAGGTTCAAAGATCGCGTATATAATCATGTGTATGATATTAGGAAGGGGAACCTCTCTAATGTATTGGCCAAGCATTGTCAACTATTTCCTCAGCATACATTTAGGTTCAGAGTGGTGCAAATAGTGAATCAGAATAAAAGAGAAGGAGACCATATAGGTACACTTAAACTATATGAACTTAGATGGATACTAAATTTAAGAGCCCACATAGAACCAGGTCTAAATTCCACTCTCAGCATCCGACCGGCCCTTTTAGGATCTATGTGACATTATTTGCATCAGTTATCATTTGTTACATTTATTCACATACGTCTATATATGTTTTTAATTGACGTTATTTGTTATTGGGATGTACTGTTTTAAATATTGACTTGACAGAGTATATATTGCAACTTTTTACATCTCTGTCAAATGACCATCATATAAACATTTTTATATATAAATGAAATTATGTCTGGACTATAATATATATTATAGTCCTTTCGATGTATTTAGAGTAGACATTGGGCCCATTTGTTATGGGCACATATATATTTTTTGGCTTTATTGTTTTAAACTGTATATTCACAAAAAAAAAAAAAAAATATTATAATAATACATGCCAAATATTGTTTATTATCATCATTTAAATAATGTTTATTATGATTCTGGTTTTGATACTTGGATATGGAGACAAGGGGCAATAATGCTGATGTTTTAGATCAAGTATAACATTATTTTAATGTTATTTTAATATAATTTCTCTAATATAACTTCTTATCTTAGGGACTAGGAGAAGTTAAATAGGTTTATTTACTTATAATTAAAATGTTTTCTCAGAAGATGAATAGTTTTGATTTAGAAGGAAAATTTTTATTGAATGTATACGTCCTTAAATATATATAGGAATGCAGGACGTCATCCCCCTTTTTAAAATTTCCAATAGTTTATATTAATTGATGTACTTAATTGAATAATTGATGTTGGTTTTTGTATTTAAAGGGTGAAATTTTGTTTTTGTTATTGATTGTAACCTGATGAAGCGCACCGGGATGGTGCGTGAAAGCGCTTGTTCTCTTTTTTGTTGTAACATTAATTAAATTGTAGATTTTATGCCGTAGTGGTTCCTTGCAGTTTTCATTCACTAGATTCCCTATGTCCTTATGTATAAGGTCCATGATGATGCGCTCCATAGCCTTACATATCAGACATCAGGCTAATGGGGCAGTTGTTCCCAGGGTCTGTAGTCGCTCCCCCTTTGTGGAGTGGGATGACCGTAGCAGTGCACCATTTGGCAGGAACAAAGCCTGAAATGAGGCTGTGATTGAGCAGGGTACTCAGGTGTGGTGCCAGTTCACTTTGTAATTCATGTAGAACACAGCCAGGGATATTATCAAGTCCCATAGAAGCTATATTTTTGGCTTTGGACAGTGCAGTTTTTACCTATGTAGCCATGATAATAGGGACTAGGCATTCCTCAGGTATTGTAATTGGCCCTTTAGGGGGTGAAATAGGTTAATAGAAATAGGTTCATAGATTAGTACTGAGCTAACTGCCCTAATGAGCCATTTTAAGCCCAGCCAATTACCCCATGTAAGAATCAAACCCTGCACCTTGTGTCTTTATTGTTACTGCATGGCAGCAGGCTCAAATTCTGTGGCTTTCCTAGAGATTGTTCCCCATTTGTCTTCCTGACCATATCCTTTCTCTACCTTCCTCTTAGTACTGCAGATTGCATTCACTGGCTCCTGTCTTAGTCAGGACACCACAAAATGCAAGGTCCACATTGTGCTTATGTGCAGTTCCTCCACCCATATCCTGCTATCTCTGGGTTATAATAACCTTGGCAGAGACATGTGGAGGGTTCTCATAAATCTCTATAGGTGCTCTTTAGTACACACACATTAGAGCAGCTCTTGGGGTACATATATTGAAATTCTTCTCCTACACTTTTCAGTAAAGCAGAGAATAAATAAGAGTAGCCCCCTGCAGCGGGTAATCCAATACCAGTGAGAACAGCATTCTGAAATTTCCGAAGAATTGGCAGTTTATTGCATATTAGATGTTTCTGTTTTTTTTTTTTTTTTTTTTTTTTACACAGCTGTCAAAAAAGACAAGACAGTACATTCTCCCAACTAGAAGCAACATTACAGTGCCTTTTACTGTGTAGTAAGTTTATCCTACTTTATGATGCATATACAGATATTTATAATATAAAATAAATCAGAGACAACATGGTCAAGCTAGTTCATAACAACAAAGGAATGTCCAGTGATTATTTTTTTATTAGACCTGATGAAATAATAACATTGTAGCTCTTTCCAAGAAAGTAAGCAAAATGTTACTGTGTATATTTCATCCTTCAAGTGTGTACTAGCAGCTATTAACTCTATCACTCTGTCTGCTTGTGGACTGCCTTGATTATATATTCCTTAAGAATAAGAATTGTCCAAGAATGTTATAGGCACATTTCAGCAGCATTCTCTGTCAGCCTGACATATAACTGCAGTTAGGAAAAAATATACAAAATCCATTTGAAAGAGACAGATGAATGTCACATCTTGTGTAAGAATAATAAGACATTCAGTATAACCTAACAGCTAGGTCTGTTTTTATGGTCCTTACACTTGGTGGAGGGGCTGTTATGGGGGCTAAGAGATTTGGTTCTCTCTCTCTCTCTCTCTTAGGTTTCTTACTGATTAGAAGAGATGGAGTCACAATACATGTAGCTTGCTGTTGACCAGCGTATTCAAGTTTCTCTTTTCCATTCTTCTGCTTCAGATCTGTTTGCAAATAGAGGCACTATTGGACTCCTCCATCTACTTTGTGTGCTCACACTGAAAGCACATTACAGTTCTAACAAGATGGCTGCCTTGATCCTAGACATGTAAGCATTACATTTTGAACATTCACACATCTCAGATACATCTCCAGTACTCTCTAGCCTCACATGATATTAGGCAAAGATAGTGGCAGTGACTGAGGACATGCCATAGCATATGCCAGTTATTGTGAATATCTTGGAAACAAATGCATGTTGTTTGTACCTAACAAAAGTAGTGAAATGTTTGAATTTCTACTGATATGATGTTGCACACAATACGACTGCTCAGTAATACTTTGTCCAGATGGTCATTCTTGTTCTCACATCTATATGGCTCATAGTTACCAAAAGTGCAAGAACACACATAACCAATATATTTTTTCTTTACTTACTTTCCTTACAGAGGAACCACTTATCAACTACATTCAGGTTAGGTGACTATGCTCCAAAACTGGTTGATATGAAGATAGCTTTGCTTATTTATTTGACAGAGTAGCACAGGCTATGCTTATATGACCCAATAGAAGGTCTTATTTTCCATTTTGCTCATATGGGTACTGGGTAGATACCAGAGCAGATTACTGTTTTTATAGTCTTGTGTATGGGAGATAGTGTCACCAGAAACAAAATGGTACCTGCAGGTGGCAGCAGGAATAAACTTGGCTATAGGTGCAAGAAGAGCATCTCTGGTTATTAGGTAAGTGGCTACTGGAGATTCTGTTATATTATAGTAGCCAAGCCAGATAGGGATAAGTATTCATATATAGCATATACGTAAATGTTCCAAGTACAACGGATAAGTCCAGATAAAATCACTTTAGCTAACAGCTCTAGGAGACTCACTTGCTGATGCTCTTTCTGTGGGAGGAATTAAGATGCTTTGTTGATGTTTTATAAAGTTTATTCACCTAAGTAGGTAGATGAATGAGTGTTCTTGTTCTAATGCATTACAGTCAACAGATCAATTATTTAAAGCCAGTTAAAGACAATAGTGGGAGAGTCTCCGGTAACCAATTGGAGGAAAATCTGGGAGATGGAAAAACAAGGAGCTAATCTCAAAGCTTAAAGGTTAGTTCCTCATTTGAAGATTCCTGAAACACCAATGAGGGTTTACCAGCTCAGCAGCCTGTGGAACCTCATTCTTAGTTTAATAGATTTTTAGTTCTATTTTTAACAAATAGAAAATGACAACACACCATGAGCTACCAATATAGAACTATATTTCAGAAAACATTTTCACCTGCGCCTCATCAGGTCCATCTAATAGAGTAGTTTGTAGAGTCATTTACAGTTTGATCATTGAAAATGACTGCCTTTATGACTGTATCACATGTTATATGAGATGCTGCATCTGTTTTTGTGGAGCTCATATTTCTTGAAGCAAATTATGAAAGCTTTAGTACACAACTTTTTCCAGTCTGACTTGTTCTTATCAGTGTTTGAATCACATGTAATATTAGAAACTGTGCATACTTTTACATGGCTCATATTTCGTGAAATACATTATGAAAGACTAACCTTTAGTTAGTCCTATCATTCTCTGGGTCACAGGTGGGATACCAAACCTGATTTGTGCTTTCTGGATTACCTTAGATTTATGTAAATATTTTGACAAGCAGTAGTAACAGCTAGATACAGTATACCGTGCAACACATTCAAGGGTCCAACAGATGCTGTAACACATGCAAAAAATAGCTGTGTACATTGTCCTGTGCGATGAGAGTCCTAAAGAGAAGTTAGTACACAGTGATCATACAGCACAGCAAATCATTGGGACACCAGTAAATATTACCTTTTTCATTTATATGTCGATGGATATATATGCTGGTAACATGAGCGTAGTGTGATACATTGCCACAAGCAAAGCACCCAGTATTCCAGTTCAAACATGTTACAGTATAGGAGGACACAGCCACATTATGGTAACCATTGTGATGCAATAGGTTATATAACCAAGCAATAGCTAGATGGCAATATGTTAAGACCTGACTATGATTGCCAAAAGATTATTCCTATTTTTTTATAGTTTTCTAGAAGATTTTTGTGTATCTTTACTGTTTCCTCTCTTGTATCCAATACTGTATTCAGTAGTTGGATGTTTTATTTTCTATTCTTTTTTGCCTTTGTCCAGGGTAATGGCTTTGGCAACAACCAACTGTCTAACCCCAAAAAGGATGTCAGACATAAGCTACTCACAACATCATCCTATCCAGCTGTTAGATAAGCCAATCCTGCTAGTTATTGCCATACCTCCTGGGTGACAATCGGATGTCCATCCAAGTGTATCACAGATACAGGTCAACATTTGAAACGTATTGCTAACATGTTCTGTGGATGCTGTCTACTCAGTATCATCACTGCAGCATCTATCACAGACAAAAAGGAAAACACAATTTTTTTCTATTCAGAACAGAATCACAAAAGGTCTGTTATCTGGCTTTGAATGAGACAGAAGCAGGAACAAAAAAACATATTGAGCTTTGCAGAATGCTGAGTGGAACTAGGAGCATATTGTTATGATGTGAGGTATTGCAATCTCTGCCAGGGAGAATGTGTATGTGTGACATATGCCAGCATAGTTAGCTGGAGTTTTACAAATAATTTTGTGTTATTTGACTGTCATTCTGACTTGTACAGATGCTTGTGTTAAAAGTGCATCAACAGTGTTTTTATAGCTGATTAAATGTATATGTTTAAACAAAGAATACTGGAAGGGAAGAGTAGTTTTTGAAATTGTTCTATAGCTTTCAAATACTGCAAAAAGAGCTTAGCAAAGCTCTGAGTGTGTATTGTACCAGAGTCAGGTGATCAAATGTGATGTAATTCTATAAACAGCACTGAGAAGATGGAACTCTTGCAGCAGTTTGTTTTATTTTGTTTTCTTTGGAACCTGATATAAAAATCTATGACAGTTATCACAGTCAGTTCAGTTATTTGATTGAGTTAGTTAAGTAGAGTTCAATGTAAGTTTGAAGCTCATCACTTTGAATTGTGGAAGTAAGCATCTCAGTATCTAATCTTGCCTTGCTGTATTAATTAAGTTAGTTAGGGAACAGTTATTCTTTAGACAGTTGGGAAATAAAGTGAGATTAGTTAAGTAGTGTTTTTCTGCATTTGTTTGAATCTGTCCAACTGAATTATATTTTATTTCTCCTGTGATTGAAACCCTGCTGTTTATTGTATTTAGATACTTATTATTCTCATGTTTTCTATTTTATTATTTATTATTAAATATTTGTATATCTTTCATTGTGGCTGGTCTTTTAAAGAATACCTTTAACATCTTGAGAGTTCTTGTGCTTATTTTAGTGACTCAGTGGCCACTCTGAAAAGCCTTGCTGCTTTGATTATACTTTACCATTTATATTGGTATTGATTTTATTCAGTATAATCGAATACCCTTGTAAGAGCCTGAGAGTAGTTGAATGATGACAGCATGGTTACGTTATAGTCTGGGAAAAATACAGCTAGTAAATTTGTACTGGCCATTCCCAGGGGTGTGTTTGTGTGTGTGTGTGTGTGTGTGTGTGTGTGTGTGTGTGTGTGTGTGTGTATGAAAATCAAATACCCAGGTGTGGGTGTGTCAGCTACTTAGAACTGGGACACAGTGCTCCAAAGTGAGCCTTGATTGGGATCTGGAGAGACAGAGAGTCCAGCCCAGGTGTAGAGCATGTTTTCTGTGTGCTCTTGGGGGGGGGGTTGTGTTTGATGCAGAAGCTGCATCTGAAAATGCTATGTAAATTCATTCCTGTTTTTAGTGACCATCTCTCACCAGTGTCAGTGGTGAAGATTGAGGATCCTTGATTACTGGCCATGGGTAGAGAGGACATCACTTATTGGTGGCAGAGTGGTGGGATAGTAAGTGAATTTCAGTAGCCTGTCTGCAGTTGTCACTGAAGATGTGTGTACTCTTAACAGCCACAATGTAAACATTCAGAGCTTCATTTTCACAACAGTTTTATTCATTTTTGTTAGTTTAGTCAGGGAAAGCAGGCAAAGATGTCAGCAGAGGATTATGGTAAGCTGACAAATAATCAATAGGCCAAGGTGTGTGTGAAGCCAAAGGACTGGGACATGCTTACTAGATTAAAGAGGAAGTGATTTCAGTTTAATCACAGCTGCATCACAGATCAGAGACCAGGTGGACAACGAGGTGTTGGGGATGTGTAGTCTTCAGAAACAGGACAGTTCACCTTTTCCTCAGAGGACTTAAAATCTACCTGGAATTAAAGAGACTTGAACTGGAGGCTAAACATTTGGAGACTGAAAAGAAACTTGAACTAGAAGCTGAAGAAAAGGAGAAGCAGCATTAGCATGAACTGGAGAGCAAATGTTTGGAGACCAAAGAGAGACTTGCGGTGGCACTTGGAGACTGAAGAGAGACTGTGGCATTTAGAGATTGAAGAAAATGAGAGAATGCTGAGATTTGAGGTTGAAGAAAAACAGAAGCAGCAACAACATGTGAGGGAGATGTTAACACTGGATCAGGGTGATCAAGGTAATGGGGAAAGGAATAACCAGACCCCTGAAGCAATAAATGTCATTAAATTTCTTCCGCAATTTGCAGATGACTTAGATAGTTTTATTCATAAATTTGAAAGAGTATGTAAACAGTGTAATGTTGACCAAGAGCTCTGGGTACAGTTCCTGACCTCCTTACTCGATGGCAAAGTTATAACTGCTGTTTCTAAATTGTTTGATACTGATTGTTTAAACTATGATAGAGTTAAACAATGTTTATTGAACTGCTATAAGTTAACACCTGAAGCTTATAGAAAAAAGTTTTGTGAGCACAGACACAAGGCAGATGAAAGTGTATGTGATTATATTGCTGAGTTAAACACTTATTTTCATAGGTGGGTGAGTGGGTGTCAGGTCACTACTTTTGAAAGACTGGCAGATCTTTTGGTGAGCAAACAAGCTCTTAATATTTTGTCTTAGGACATGAGATTATGGTTGGCAGACTGGGGGTGTAACTCTGCAGATGAGCTGGGGAGAAAAGGGGGGTCTCTACTTAGCAAGCAGGGCATCACTGCATAAAAAGGGGATAGCCAGTGCTACATATGGATATAAGAGTGGGCAGCCTAAATCACCCCAACAGAGTCTTCCAGTAACAGGGGATGCCACTAGTTTAGGTACATGGCCAGGATCAGGAGTTAGATGTTTTAAATGTAACCAGCGGGGCAATGTAACATGCAAATATCCATTGAAGCAAGGTGGGGAACAAAAGGTGACGGAGTCAGCAAGTGGGAATAACAGCGTGCCATTAGTAAATTGTCTGGAGCCAACAGGGGTACCGAACTATCACTGAAGTTTGTATTGTATCTTAGTGGATGGAAGACAGGCCATTGTTAAGAAAGACACTGCCTGCGACATAACCATTGTGAAGCCTGCAGTGGTTAAAGAGGAGCAGTACTTGCTTGGGCAGTTCACTCCAGTCACAGCTTTAGGAGGGATCCCATTCCAAATACCTTTGGCCAGGGTTCACCTTGACTGGGTGGGTGGAAAAGGAAACAAGCAGGTAGCTGTAGAAAAGAAAACAAATAGCATCGGCTCCGGAAAAGGACCTGGACCATCACGTTTAAGGTTGTTGTTACTTGTTCTATTCTATTCGGCAGTAGAAATACACCAGTACTGTAACAAGCACACGTTTAGCTCCACGAACAAAAAATGAAAGATGCTGGAATCCAAAGCAGTAAATTGCACAGTAACCTTTTAATAAAGTCCCGAAAACAAATCCACGTAACTGTTAAGCGCTTTTCGTTCGGGTAATACCCGAACTTCTTCAGACAAATTACCCTAGTTCCTGTTACACTTAAATAGTCCCCTCTTCATTCCTGTCCTATCAGGAAGAAGTAATGGACAACCCTTAAATAATTAAAAAACGTATCAGTTTCCGTGTATGACAGAATTTCATAATAACAAGCAATGTAAAGGTTAGTATACTTAATATTACTTAAAATAGTTAAAATATGTTTTTTCCAACTATTATGTTTACCCGGTCCACTGGGCCAGTCCCTTTTAAAAATGGTCATATCAGTTAGCGAACTCCTCTTGTAATAAGCATCTTATATAACTTGTACAATGTACACAAAAATTGACTAACACTTATAAAAAACAGTATATAGCTAACACTTCCTCCTTTGCACTTCAATAATAATAGTGATGGTAATATTGTACCGAAGTACAAAGGTCTAAGGAAATCCTTACTTAAAAATGTGAAATTAGAGAGCAAACTGTTGTTATTATGTCTACTCTCTAAAATGTCAACAGTTCCCCCTAGTGTTTTGAATTAATTTTTACCTAAGGGCTTTTTAACCTGTTAACTAATCCTGTTTAGTGCTCACCTAAAATGGCAATGTATTACCCTGTGTAAAAAGTATATGTTTTTGTAGACCAAGACTGGTGGCAACGCACGATGCATCGGAGACCATCCAGGTGCAATTAACCATAGGCAAGACTGCTCTGCAAATTGTAGCATGTTACAGGCCACCCTCACAAACTCAGGAACCTCACATGGCCTTCCTGAAAACACTAGAGGGGATAAATGTATCACCAAACACCATCATACTAGGTGACTTCAATTACCCTAATATAGACTGGGAACACTACTCAAGCCCAAACACCCTAGCCCAAAAGTTCCTGGAATTCATAAACTCAAATGCCATGGAACAACTAGTCACCATCCCACAAGAAGAGATAACATACTTGATCTCATCATCACGAACATGGAGCACAATGTTCAACACGGAAGTATACCCCTCACTGGTGAGATCAGATCACAAACTAATCTCGCTGGAGGTCCTCATCCCACCCCACCTGAAATAAAAAGACCACAGTAAAGAACTTTTGAAAGCCGACTTCACACTTCTAAAGACTAGTGTGGTCTCCTTTAAGGCCCCGAGCGGGAAAACAGTACTCAAGCCGCTGAATCACTTACAAATGCCTTCTACCAGCACCTGCAGGACTGCATGGATAAGGCAATCCCAAGAAAAACAAAGACTCTTTGTACCAAGGGCAGGCGTCCAGTCTGGTGGACCCCAGCCATAAACAAACTCTACAACAAAAGGAGGAAGCTACTACAAGATAGAGCAAAATCCTTAAAAGGTAAGACACCCTTGATCACTACAAGTAAAAAACTAAGAGCTCTCATAAAATCATCCAAAGCAAATTTTGAGAGAAAAATAGCTAAAGACTCAAAAGACAATCATAAGGCCTTCTGTAGCTATGTTAGAAACCTGGGAGGAAACTCCCAGATATGCTCAGAACTAGTTCAAAATGATGTGAAGATTACTGATCCTACAGACATTGCCAACATACTGGCTGACAGGTTCAGTGCAAACTTCTCCCCCCCCTCCTCCCCAAAAGGTGAGATAGCTATACCAAACGATTGCAGCCCCCCAAACATTTCCAACGCCCAAGTGAGAACTGCTCTCTCCAAAGCAAAAAACACAGCATCCATGGGACCCGATGGTGTCCCCGGCTGTGTGCTCCACGAACTCAATGATGAATTAAACCCACAGCTAGCACAGCTGTTTAATCAAAGTCTTACCTCTGGATACGTACCCAGGGATAGGCGCACTGCAACTGTGGTCCCACTTCACAAAGGCGGTGCCTCCACCGACCCTGGAAATTACCGGCCCATTAGCTTGACAAGCCTTATCTGCAAAGCCATGGAGAGGATCATAATGGACCTCATAAATAAAGACATAGGGAATTTGCAGACTTTGGATCCAACCCAGTTTGGCTTTGTCAAAGGCAGATCATGCCTTTTAAACTTGGTTGACTTTTTCGAAACAGTCACCAAAGCCATTGATGAGGGAAAGGCAGTCCATACAGCCTACCTCGATCTGGTGAAGGCCTTGATACAATACCCCACTCGGGTATCATTGAAAAACTCATCAGCTTAAATGTTAACCCATACATCACAAGATGGGTTGCAAACTGGCTGAGTGACAGAACCCACAGGGTCAGAGTTGCTGGCGCCATGTCAGACTCAAAGCCTGTCACAAGTGGTGTCCCACAGGGCTCAGTCCTGGGCCCACTCTTGTTTGGCATCTACTTTTCCGAAGTACAAGCAAACACAGGAGGGTTATGGCTGACAAAGTTTGCAGATGACTGCAAACTGGGCCATAGTAGAAAACACATCTGACACAGATATCCTTCAGAAGGGTCTCACAGAAACGGATAACTGGTGCCAGAGCCATGGCCTAAAGTTAAATGCCAAAAATGCATAGTCATACCCTTCGGGAAAAACAAGGTTACCCCTAGCTACCAAATAGGTGGCAATCCACTGAGCACAGAAGAAGTTATCAGGGACCTGGGGACCCAGGTTGATAGTAGTCTATCATTCGACACCCATGTAGCTAAAGTAGTTAGGAAGACCTTCTACATTGCCCACCTTATCATGAAGGGATTCTCATCTAGATCAAGGGAGGTCATGGTCTCCCTTTACTCATCACTCATCAGACCAATGATTGAGTACAATGCCCCATTCGGAATGTATCTGACCCGACACTTGCAGCAGCTGGAGAGGCCACAAAGGTTCCTCACCAAAAGGATAAAGGGTCTCAAAAATCTGTCCTATGCTGCCCGACTGAAAGAACTCCAGCTCTATTCAGCCGCTTACCGCTTACTCAGAGGTGACCTTTGCCTAACATACAAGGCCATGTCAAACCCAGATTTGATGAATATGCTTCACCTCAAAAAATCTAGATCCATCAGAGCCACAAGGGCGGAGACTTAAACCTCGACACGGCTATTAATAGGACGTGCTGGAGGGATAGATTTATCACCCAAAGACTCCCTATGCTGTGGAACAAAATCCCGGTATATGTGAGGCAGAGCACCTCGCTGGCCTTGTTCAAGAGAAATCTTGACCAATGGATGGGAGATCGCAGATATACCCCAGGGATTACCTCAGTGTCACTGCTCAACAGAGGCACAGCAAAATAATGGGTATAGTTCCCCATACTAAAGGGGTGGCGTAAGCCACAAAACGATGGGCTAGGCTTGTAAATGCCCTCGGGCAGATAGCCTAGTATGAACCTATGAACCTATAATATTTTGACCATATAAAATATAAAATATTTAAGTGTAACAGTATTTGTACATGTGTAATGTATGTCTATGTGTAAAAAATAATAATTAAAATAAAAATACCTCTATGCTAATGCGAAATTATATATGTTAATGTAAAATATGTAAATTTATATAAATTTTTGATGCCAAAAAGTGTGCAAAAAGTACTAGAATATGTATACATGTTTTTTTTAAAAAACATTTTTATAAAACTCTATTCTATGTTTAATTCTATTCTGTTTAAAATTAAAGTCAATAGTACTCCATCTCCGTTTACAATGTAACTGTGTTACCTATATAAACTTTTTAGTTTTAAAATGCATGCAATACTGCAAGCTTCGTTTAACCTGGGTTCTGTGTGTGCATTAAGTCTCAGTTGCCAGTTCAATTCACTCCTTTCTAATAGTAGTTTAACTAAACTATCGTTAACCCCCCATTTGTTTTCTATACTCTGCCTAATTTGTGATATGACCCTAAATTTAAAGTGGTGCCCTTCTTTTTGCTCACAGTGGTTTGCTAATGCGTTGTTGGTATTTTTCTTACTAATGGCATATACGTGTTCGTAGATCCGGTCTTTCAGTCTACGATCTGTCTTACCTACGTAAAATGCTTGGCAGACTTGGCATTCAGCAATGTAAACTACACTTCTTGTAGGTAGCTGTGTTTGAGAATATTACTGCAGATGTCTTGAAAGGGAATGATTTTGATAATGCAGTACCTTGTGCGCATGCAGTTACACACATTCAGGCTTGGAGACAGGCATGTAGGTCTAGTAGCCTGGAGGAGACCCAGACAGACCCTACACCTGAAGCCGGGGCTGGTAATGTGGCTATTTCAGGGAGGGAGCTACACTGTACCAGTGAACATGAAAGTGAGCCACAGCTGCTGGTAGGTACTGATGTTCCCATGGACAGGGTGACTGCAAGGACAGAGGTGAGCGGTAGTACCCGGGCTGACAGTGAGGCATGGCTATCAGAAGATACTAGGCTTTCTGTGGAAGGGCAGCTGGGAGGAGATCAGAAAAGTAGAGTTGAGACAGGCTCAGCTTTCAGACCCTACCTTATGAAGCTTGAGGAAGGTAGCTAAGAAGACACCTGATGCTCCAGGAAAAGGGGAGTCTGTATACTGGAACAAAGGGTTACTGTATAGAGAGTGGACCCCTAAGGGAGGGCTAGAGGGCGAGGTAATACAGCAATTGGTAGTGCTCAGAGCCTACCATCTGGTACTTCTAGCCACAGCTGATGACAGTCTTTTTGCAGGCCATATGGGCATAAAGTGTACAAAGAGACATATTATGTAGAACTTTTACTGGCTTGGGATTGCAAAGGATGTAACGTAACATGGTACTGCAGGACCTGTGAGCAGTGCCAAAAGGTAGGCAAGGCACAAATTGATGCCTTTGCCTGTGATTGAGGAGTCATTTCAGATGGTAGCTATAGATATTGTGGGGCCTCTGAGTACCCCAAGTTTCACAGGGAAGAAGTGTATCCTGGTGGTATTAGATTATGATAATAGATAACTTGAGGTGGTGACTCTGTCCTCCAGCGAGGCAGAGAAGATGGCAAATACTTTGTTAGAGACTTTCAGCAAGGTAGGTTTCTTGAGAAAAGTACTGACTGACAGAGGTGCCAATTTCATGTCAGATCTGCTGGCTTGTCTGTGGAAGTGTTGTAGGGTGAAGCATCTAAAGACCCCCCCCCCCAGACTAATGGTTTTGCGGAGAGGTTAAACTCTACATTAAAGACCATGTTATGGACATTTGCAGAGCAGATTAGGAGAGAGTGGAACAAATACTTACACCATCTGTTGTTTGCATACAGAAAGATACCCCAGGAATTCACAGGTTTTTCACCCTTTGAATTGCTGTATGGGCATAGGGTGAGGAGGCCTTTAGATTTGATTTGTGATGAATGGGAGGGTGAGTGTGAATCCCACAAGGAGTCTGTTGTGTGTCCTAAACCTCAGAACAAGACTTAAGGAGCTCATGGGCTTGGCCCAGGAGAACCTGGCAGGAGCCTAACAGCAGAAAAAGGTCTAGTATGACAGGAATGCTTGAGCCCGGGAGTATGCTGTGGGGCAGTGGGTCATGGTGCTTATTCCTGTCAGACACAATAAGCTGCAGGCAGCTTGGAAGGGACCATTTGAAGTGCTAAGGAATGTCAGTATTGTTAATTACATGGTAAACCTGCTGAACAGGAGGCAGGGGAAAAAATTGTACTATATTAACATAATGAAGCCTCAACATGTCAAGGAGGTCCTGGGCAGACTGCAAAGGGCAGGGTTGACTATTAAGCCCAGTAAGTGTCAGGTGGGTATAGCAGAGGTCTCCTACCTGGGACATAGGAGTGATACGATTAGGCCAGAAACTGCCAAAGTGGAAGCTATTCATCCCTGACCTGCCCCTGTTACCAAAAAGCAGCTGCGGGCATTCTTGGGGACAGTGGGTACTATAGAATGTTTACCCTCATAGACATGACAAGGAAAACAGCCAAGAAAAGGTAGTGTGGACACTAGCCTGCAAGCAGGCATTCCAAAGGATTAAAGGTGCTTTGGGAGGACACCCTGTGTTAGCCAGTCAAGATTTCAGAAAATAATTTGTTGTACAGGTCGATGCTTCAGACCATGGGGTGGGGTCTGTACTCGGCCATGTTTCCTCAGAGGGAAAAGAGCACCCAGTTGTATATCTCATCTGTAGATTCCAAGCCAGGGAGAAATGTTATGCAGCTGTAGAAAAAGAATGTCTAGCCATAGTATGGACACTGCAGAAACTTCAGTTTTATCTGTATGGAAGGAAATTCACTGTGGTTACAGACCATGATCCCCTAACATGGCTACATAGAGTCAGCCAGAAAAATGCCAAGTTATTAAGGTGGAGCCTAGGGTTGCAGGTATATGACATGACAGTGTAGCACTATAGTGGAGTCAGCAATGCCAATGCAGATGGACTGTCAAGACAGGGGACAAGTTAATGTGTTCCCAGACATGCCCATTTCTCTCAAGCACTGTTTTTCCAGGGTCACTTGAAAAACTAGATTGAGTCTTCAAAGGGGGAGGGGGATGTAACTATGTGTGGTATTGTGATCTGTGCCAGGGAGAATGGGGCAGTGCATGTGTGACAGATGCCAGCATGTTTAGCTGAAGTTCTGTAAATAATTTAGTAATTTAATGTCTTTGACTGTCAGACTGGTTTGTACAGATGCTTGTATAAAATGTATCAACAGTGTTATTATAACTGATTAAATGTATATGTTTAAACAAAAACAAAGTTGGCAACCCATCTTATTACATAGAGGTTTATGCCTAGTTTAGTAAGTCTATCTATGATTCCAGTGTGAGGGATGGTGTTGAAGGCCTTGGCAAGCTCTAGGTAGGCTGTGTGAACCACCTTGCCCTCATCCACAACTCTGATGACAGACTCGAAGAAGTCTATCAGGTTGAGCAGGCATGATCTACCTTTCACAAACTTATACTGCATGGGGTCCAGAGTTTGGAGATTTCCTATGTCCTTATTTATAAGGTCCATGATTATGCGCTCCATAGCCTTACATATCAGACTCATCAGGCTAATGGGGCGGTTGTTCCCAGGGTCTGTAGTCGCTCCCCCTTTGTGGAGTGGGATGACCGTAGCAGTGCACCATTCGGTAGGAACAAAGCCTGAAATGAGGCTGTGATAGAACAGGGTGCTCAGGTGTGGTGCCAGTTCACTTTGTAATTCATGTAAAACACAGCCAGAGATATTATCAAGTCCCATGAAAGCTGTATTTTTGGCTTTGGACAGTGCAGTTTCTACCTATGTAGCCATGATAAAAGGGACTTGGCATTCCTCAGGTATTGTAATTGGCCCTTTAGGTGGTGAAATAGGTTCATAGAAATAGGTTCATAGATTAGTACTAGGCTAACTGCCCCAATGAGCCATTTTAAGCCCAGCCAATTACCCCATGTAAGAATCAAACCCTGCACCTTGTGTCTTTATCGTTACTGCATGGCAGCAGGCTCAAATTCTGTGGCTTTCCTAGAGATTGTTCCCCATTTGTCTTCCTGACTATATCCTTTCTCTACCTTCCTCTTAGCACTGCAGATTGCATTCACTGGCTCCTGTCTTAGTCAGGACACCACAAAATGCAAGGTCCACATTGTGCTCATGTGCAGTTCCTCCACCCATATCCTGCTATCTCTGGGTTATAATAACCTTGGCAGAGACATGTGGAGGGTTCTCATAAATCTCTATAGGTGCTCTTTAGTACAGACATGTTAGAGCAGCTCTTGGGATACATATATTGAAATTCTTCTACACTTTTCAGTAAAGCAGAGAATAAATAAGAGTAGCCCCCTGCAGCGGGTAATCCAATACCAGTGAGAACAGCATTCTGAAATTTCCGAAGAATTGGCAATTTATTGCATATTAGATGTTT